>NW_020173770.1:1248693-1317808 GCF_003031525.2 Neophocaena asiaeorientalis asiaeorientalis | reverse complement strand
CTTGGAATGGATGGCTATGTTGATACACACAAACACACACACATATACACAAAAGATCTTACAGAAAAACCCGAAAGAACTTTTTGGCCAACCCAATATATTATATATAATTATATATATAGTTTTTTAGTTTTTGTTGTCTGTAAAGTATTTTACTCTTAATAGTTTGAAAGTTTTGGGCTGAGCATAAAATCTTAAGTTGAGTTTTTTCTTGAAGGTCTTTTTCCACTGTCTCCTGGCTTGCATTGGTTTCGATCAGAAATCTGATGTCATCCTTATTTTTGTTTCAGATATTGCAAACCCTGCCCCACTCCTAACACCCAGCTTTTTAAAAGATTTTCTTTATCAGTGGTTTTGAACAACTTGAGTGTTTTATGCTTTTGTGTAGTTTTGTTCATGTTTCTCAGGTTTCATTGAGTTTGGTTTAGTGGGTTTATAGATTCATCAAATTTGAAAAATATTTGACTATAATTTTAAAAACATTTTTTGTTTCTTCCACTGTCCTGTGCTTCAGAGCCTCCAGTTAACGTATGTGTTGGGCGACTTTAAGTTATCCCAAAGTTCCCTAATATTTTGGGTTTAATTTTTTTTTCCTGTGTTTCAGATAGTTTGTTTTCAGGTTCACTAATTTTTTCATTTGCACTGTCTAATCTGTTATTAATTCCAACCAGTACATTTTTCTTCTCAGACATTACAATTTTCATCTCTAACAGCCCCATTTGTCATTTTTATCTCTCACCTTTTTCTCCTTAGCTTTTTGACATGGAATACTGTTATAATGACTGTTCAATATCCCTGTCTGCTTATTCTCCCCTCTGTGTCAGCTTTGGGTTGGTTTGGGTTGACTTTTCTTCTCACTGTGCTGCATATTTTCTTCCTTTTATGCCTCTATGGCAGTTTTTAATTGGCTGCTTTGTATGTGAATTTTACTTGGCTGAGTGCTGGATATATATATATATATATATTTTTTTTTCATATTCTTTAGCTTTGTTCTGAAGTGCACGTAGGTTACATGGAAGCCGTTTGACCCTTGGGGTCTTGCCTTAAGAGTTGTCAGTCGGAACTGGAGTGGTGTTTAGTCCAGGACTCGTTATTCCCCACCATCGAGGCAAGACTCTTGAGTACTGTACCCAGGGTCCTGTGGATTCTGTGGTGTGGGAGCAGGCGCCTTTCCTCTTGAGTTTGGTTACTGGTAGTGCTCCTGCTAATTAACCTTCGTGTGGCTCTGTCCTTACCAGCGTCTGCTTGTCGGCCCTCCGGTGGGTACTTGAAGGGCCTCTGCCCACCTCTGGAGTTCCCTCTGTGCAGCTCTCCTTTTGCATACTCTCTCCTGCCAGCTCTCACCACTCTGTGCTCCCTGGACTGGGGCTCCGTCTCTTCCACTCAGGAGTCCTCTGGGCTCTGCCCGGCTTCCTTCTACGTTTGCCACAGCCTGGAAGCTCTCGAGGTAGTCAGCCAGAGCCGTCTCGGGGCTCTCCTTGTCTGCTGCCTGTCTCTCACGGGTTACTGACCCTCACTGCCTGATGTCCAGTGTCTGGAAAACCACTGTTCATGTATTTTGCCTGGTTTTTGGGTTTTTTTAGTTTTTTAAAGCCGGAGTAAAAGCCTGCCCCTGTCCCTCATCTTGGCTAGAAGGAGCAGTTGTTATGGTGCTGTGCTATTTCTGACATCCTGTGAATAAACCCCAAGGAAATCTTCAAAAAGCCACGGTGTACTTTGAATAGAAAATCCCTGCCCCCATGAGTTACTAACATTAATATATATCTACGACCCAAATTTACAAAACTCTGAGAAAATAATTTTACAGTTCCATCTCAGAAATGCTCAGGTAACATTTTCTCTTAGCTTCTTTTAATCTATATATCTAACTGGTGTCTTTTTAGCTCTCCAGTCTTTATCTTGAGTCTCATTCTCTGAATGGCTTCATGTGTGTGGTTCATAGAATTCTGAGACGACCCTCACTGATCCGTGCCTTTGTATGACCCCTTCTCTGAGTGTGAGTAGGAGCTGTGGACACAGTGGGTAGGGCTCCCGTGATTATGGCGAAAGATTGCTGCAGATATAATTAAGGTCTTTAATCAGTTGAGCTGATCAAAATGGAGATTATCCTGGGCGGGCCTGTCCTAATTGGGTGTGATCTTCAAAGGGTTCTGGGATCAGAGACCGAGGACGTCAGAAGCTTCCTGTGTGCTTCTGCCCGCCTCTGTGCTTCAGCGTACTTATGTCATTGAGGGGAGGATCTGCCAGCAAGGAACCTCGGGTGGCCTTCCTGAGCTGACAGTGGTTCCTGGGTGATGGCGAAGAGGAAGATGGGCCCTCAGTCCTCCAGCTGCAAGGCAGTGGATTCTGCCAGCAGCCTGTGAGTTGAGAAGACTTCTCTGGGGCTCAGCAGGCTGAGAGTCACACTTGTAGCCCAGCTTTGATCTTAGCCTGGTGAAGCCCTGCCCTGGACTCCTGAGCCGTGGAAATTGAGATAACGAATTTGTATTGTCGGAGGCTACTAAGTTTGTGGTAATTTGTTTTGCAGAAGTAGAAAGGTAATACAGTATGCATTTTCTCACATCATTTAAAAACTTGCTGTAAATGAGAGTATGTTTTGCTTTCATCTGTTTATGTTGGCCTGTTTTAGCTCACTGTTCCTTTCTTTGTCATATTCTTGCCGTGCTGCCACACCCATGTGATCACGCCCACACACCCAGGAGTAGGAGGCACATGGTTCAGCGTGGCTGAGAGGCAGTGCACAGTTTCCATTGAAGGTGCTTGTAAGAACGTGGGCCCTGAGACCCTAAGATCCAGCCCTGTGATCGTGGACAGCCTCCTCAGCCCTCCACCCTCACTTACCTGCGAAGCGGTGGATAGTAGCTCCCCTGCTTCACGGGGTTGTTGCAGCGTTTGGGAGACACTCAGCATCACGCGTCCTCCCCAGCAAGTGCTCAGCAATTAGTACTGGTTTTATACTCACTGTGTTAAGTGTTGCATGCACACGTATGTATGTGCTGAGCTTAACGAATGGAGAGAATTTTAGAGCATCTAGGAGATACTAGCCTAGACTGTCAGGAGAGGGCAGGCTCCATTGGCAGTGTCCGTAGCCGTAGCCTGGTGCCACTGCTTTTAAACTCCCATGCTTTGGATGCTGCCTCGTTCTTGGTTTTAATTCTGTGGCTCTGGGTCTGTTGAAGGCTGGGAAAAGCCTATCTTCTTATATGTTTTTGCCTGCTGACATTTTTTCAGCCCCTCCTCCCCCTTAGTTGACAGGTCCCTATGGCACCGAGTGTGTTTTGGGTGCGGAAGTGGTGCCTACAGAAGGGATTGGGGGTCAGGCCTCACAGTGATCAGGCTCGGCACCCATGCCCTTGGTCCGTTTCTGCCCCCTGACATTGACTTTGTGAGTGGACCTGCAGCAGGTGTTCTGAGCAGCCTGGCGCCTCCGACAGTGTTGCTGTCTTGCAGTGTCGTGGGGCACTGGTGGAGCTCAGATGGGGCCTGCTTGACGGGCATGTTGTTTTCCCACAGATGACCACAGAGCACACGTGCTGCCCACCTGTGGCCTCTGGAATTTCATAAGCCAGATCAGGTGGAGTTAGGTTCCTTACCTGCATCATGACTTGCATGACGTGAAATAAAACGGTCACGTTCGCAAGCTGCTTGTGGCCTCTACCACGTGTATAAAGTGGGCAAAACTGAACCTTCTCTTTAATCTTGGCAGGATTGAAACATCTTGTTCTTGGAAAGTTTTCACAGCGATGTAACCTACGTCGGAGAAGAAGTGACAGGCCAGGCCCTGTGACAAGGCCACAGCCTGCAGTCCGTCCCTGGGCCTGCAGCCCTGCCTGACATTCAGCAGCCTGACCTCCTCCACCCTTGCCCTCAACCAGGGCTTCCAATACTGCCCACCTCACCGTCGTCTTTTCCTCACTTCTACCAGCGGGTGGGTTGCCAGGCCCTGTCGGTCAGTGTTCTGTTTGGCGCCCAGTCTGAGGCCTCACTCATGTGTCCCCTGGAAGGTGGAAGGTGGAAGGTAGCCCCTTGAGTGATCTCTCCACCCGAACCTTAAACAGCCCAGACCCCGTCTAGGTGAGGACCACCCTAGTGCTCGACGGCCCGTTATGCCTCACATGGCAGTTCCCTGTTATTCACTCCTCACCTGAAGGTTTCTCATCAGCCTGTTGTCATCTTACTTGGAGACACATTTTTATATAAAATTTAATGTAAAAATATAGTTTATTTTACCGTTCAATTGCTTTGAGTACATTCAGTAAACTGAGATGTGTCTATATGAACTTTTCCCTGAAAATTACCTAGAGTCTGTAGTTCTACATGGATTGAAAACTTGGGTTTAGAAGTTTGATTCATCAGATGACTAACTCAGCATTATTTGAATTTTAATAAACAAAGCGACTCCGGATACAAGGTGAGCACATTTTTCTCTGTATTTTGTGAATCTCTATCAGAGCAAAATAAGAATCTGTTCCTATCTTGTAAAGAATCGTTTCTAGCCATGGAATTGCTGGTGGAGGCAAGAAAGTAGGAGTCTTATTTTTGTGGATCTAGCCCAGAAAAGGAACGTAAACTTTGAAAAGTGTGTCATTTACCATTCACAGCCTAATGAAAAACTCAGAGAGGCTAGAAACTCTCCATAAAAATTCTGATATCGGCCTTTAAGATACAGCAAGGTAGGGTATACAAGCATTTAAGGGATTCACAATCCACAGTTTACTGGCACTCTAAACGCTATGAATCTTGTACCAGCAATCACAGTCTTGATTTTATTACCAAAAGGGCCCTTACGAGGGTATGTTGGTGCCGTGTACAGTTTAACAAACCTGGTGAGGTGTTCCTGCGTCCCTTCCGCAGCTGATGGAAGAAAGCTGGGCAAATTACCGTTGCAAATCTGAGGGGCGCTTGGTCCAGACAGAATGGCCATTTAGACAGAACGTGTCTGAAAAGGACACAGTCGGAAGTGTTGTTTGGGCCTAAGCGACGAGTGGGCCAGGCTCAGTGCTTCTGAGGAAGGCGTTTGTGGTCCTCATTTGGTTGGTTTTTTTTTTTTTTTTGGCGGTACACGGGCCTCTCACTGTTGTGGCCTCTCCCGTTGTGGAGCACAGGCTCCGGAGGCGCAGGCTCAGCGGCCATGGCTCACGGGGCCCAGCCGCTCCGCGGCATGCGGGATCTTCCCGGACCGGGGCACGAACCTGTGTCCCCTGCATCGGCAGGCAGACTCTCAACCACTGCGCCACCAGGGAAGCCCCCGCATCGGGTGGATTTTGTCAGGGTTTCGCGTAGCAGCTGCCCTCGCGGCAGAAGGCAGGTGTGGGCAGGACCTTTCCTGTGTGTGGTGGGCAGCCACTTTCTGAACTGTGACCGTTTTCGGTTAGTTTTTGAAAATGCCAAACACAGTATGCTTATTATGGAAGGTGTATAAGCAGTTCTTGGGAAGCACATCTTGAATGTCTTGAAAGGAGTGAAACAGACTTTGGGCTGGAGCCCTCCAGTTGTGAGGGACCCACGTCACTGGGCACGTGTGGGCCCGTGGCTGCTCTCCGCCCTCTGTCCCCAGGAGAATGCACCCTGGACCAGAGTTCTCGGGGTGCGTTCTGTGACACCGGCCAGGTGTCCTTGAGACCAAACTGCTTGCACCATGATTACTCCCAAGACCTGTTTGCCTTTCTCACTGCTGGCGTTTACACAGACGGTACGAAGGTGACGGGGCTGCAACTGCTTTCCTGGGCACCAGGCAGTGCTGGCTGTCGCCGTGTTCCTCGTCCCCGTGCATTTGCAGGGGAAAGCAGGTTCATCTAAGAATGTCCCTGTCGAAGCAGTAAACACTGTTAATTTGATCAAAATCTTGACCCTTCGGTGCCTCTCCTTTGCAAAGTGTGCACAGGGCGCTCTGCCACTGCCGAAACTGGGTTGTTTTCTCAAGGGAGCCCACGTTGTGTGATTGAGTTGCCAGCTGAGGTAGCCGCTTTCTCCATGAAACACCACTTCACCACTGAGAGGATAACTGACAGGCCAACTCTGTCTCCCAGACGTGGATTTCGGCTGAAGCTTTCTCAGGTGAATAGAGTGAGCCGCTCACTTCTAGGAAGACAGCTGATGTGTGCTTCCAGTGATAAAATCTGAGTTTCCAAATGAAAATTAGAATTCCGAGAAGCTGGTACATACCACCATGAGCCTGATAGCTTCTCGATATTTAAAACATTTTCTACCCATATCAGTCAATATTGTATTAGCTGATGTGAATTTCGATAATATACTTCTGAAATGTATAAACATTTAGAAGATTTGCATAGCTCAGGGAACTAATATTTTCCAGATGATCAGCATATAAAGTTACAAAGTTATGTTTGGGTCAAAACTCAAAATGCAAGGTAGACTGACGGCTTTTAATGTAACAGTGCCCATAGTTCTTTGGTGAGGCTTTCGGGATCCACATCACAGGCGCCCTGTAGAAGCTACCTCTTGTTGAGTTCTGACGTCAGTACCAAAGAAGAACGTCCACGGTCGCTGGAGAAGGATTTTCTTCGTGTGCTTCATCTAGAACCATGTATGGAAACAGAATGAAGGAGTAGCAGCTGTGAGAATCCAGCTATCTTCTGTTGAGCCAGCCATTCAAGAGACCCTCAAGAAAGTAAAACCAGGCCACTGTTAACTGTTTTCCAAAACAAACCACAAAATAGTTATTTTTCATAAAAATGTTGTTTGTGATAACATGAAATACAGTTATTTTAAGTGAATTACAAAATATTTTAAAGTTCTCAGCTTTAATTTCTGATATAGTAAATATCAGTCGGTGTAACCCAGATGGAAAAATGGCTCTGTAGGTCCTCGTTGTTTAAGGGTGAGACCAACAAGTTTGGAAGCCACTGCTCTAGACAGACGTTGGCAGCCAAGCTTCCTGTTGGGTCTGTCGTGATGTGTTGGGCCCATGCTACAGAAGAAAGATCAGACGCTTCCTGCTTCTCTGAGCTCCCATGTCCCCTCATCATTCTGGGGGGAACGTCTCCAAACACACTCTCTGCTCATTCATTTGTAGATGATGGTCTGTCAGAAAAGGTGATGTCCTTCCTTGTGTGCAGTGAGCTTTGCTAGAATTTCCAAGGGCCTTGGAAGTCATAATTGTGGGTGAGATAGACCTGCTATTTGAAAAGGCTCAGCGTGCCACCTTCGAAAGGTGGGTCTTGATCGACTGTTTCAGGTGCATTTGTGTTTCTTCCTTTTGGAATCATTGGTCCTCCCTCCCCAGTGATTTCTTTACACTAGCTTTCAGGCGAAGACTTCAGAAGTGCAGTCCCTGTGTTGTTGGTGGATCTGAGAGAGAAATGGATCACTTCTCATTTTTCTTTAAACCTTAATAACTGGAATGCTTTGATTCCTTAGCTATTTTTAGAAACAAAGTCATGCCGTGTCCCGTTCTGGCACTCTTTTAGCTTCAGGAAATACCAGAAATGTTGATACTGTGATCAGTCCCACTCTGCTGCCTTCTTTAAGGGTGAGTTGTCAACACCAAGGAAGCGATCATGATTCCAAGCAAGGAGTTACACTATACTGAAGGTGAAAAGAGTGCAAATAAGAAGTTTCTTGTAAATAGGTTTAAGGATTAAAAAAACCCCACATTATTGAGACATAATTAGATATATTGAATCTTCGAAAGCTTGAACTGCTGTTCTGAAAGGCTCAGAGGGCACTGCCTTGGAAGCTAGGTCTTGAGCGGCTCTTTGAAATGCATCAGTATTTTTAAATTGCCTTTGGATGCAGTGAGCTGATACCAGTGGATCTGCCACCTTTCTCCTCCCTGACCCACCACAGTGTGTGTCTCATTGTTCCCGTCATCTGTGTTGAGGAACACCAGTGATAACACCCACCCCAGGGATGGTGGGCGCGGCAGACACTAGAACCCTGGGAGGGTTTTCTACTTGCAGCAACCCCTCTCCTGCCCACCAAATTCTGTGTCCAAAGGTGGTGCACGTCTCTGCCACCAATACTCCCATCCCCCTCCGTGGAAAAGAACTGTGAGTGTTCACTGAGGGCTGTGACACGGCAGAATTCCTCTGAGATCATACAGGTCTAGGGACATGTGACTGAGTATTGCCAAGACACCCCTCTCCTCACCATAGCCCTGCGGAGCCAGGGAAGGCCACTGGACCTTCTGTATGGGTAGGGGTGAGAGAGAGGGGAGCAGTGTGTCCTCAAGGCCTTCCTTCATGCCTTTCCCCCCAGGATCTTGAGTCTTTGTCAGAGCTCCATGATTTAGTGTTCATTCATTTCATACATTATATGGGAGCGAAATCACTTGAACCATTTCAAGTCCTTTTGTAGAAGAACTAAGGCCTAAAGGCCAAAAACACAAAGAAGCATCCAGAGGTTTCCTTGGAACAGGCCTAGGGTGCCCGGTCGTGGTTCAAGGGAACTTTCTACCAAGTGTCTTAACTAAATCTTAGATATTTCGTGTCTCAGCCAGAACTTAGAATTATATTCTTGGAAAGTATACATTCTTCCATGTTTCTGGAATTTCCCAAAGAAAGCCTGCTTTTTCAAGCGCTGTGGTAACATCAAGTGTAGCTTTAGTCTCAGACCTGGCCTTTTGTGGTGGCAGACCCATGAAAGCAAGTGTCCACGCAAAAGGGCCACAGACCGACTCTAAGCCAGGATTGGTTAACTTGTGGTCTGTGGGTGGTCTTCGGGGAGATCCATAAATTCCCTGGAGTTGGGTAAGAAGTGTTGACTTTCTGTGGATGTGTGTATTTGGATATCCTTCTTAGGACAGAGCCCAGAGCATCCTCTAAATTTTCAAAGGTATCTGTGAACCTGTCTATAGAACCCCTGCTCTAAATGCTCAACTTTGCATTTAATTTTTTTAAGTCCCTAATGTGGATATACCAAGTGATTTAAAATTATCTAATTATTTTGTAGATAAAAACTGGAGCGATCCAGCTATTCATAGTGAGCTGTCTGGGAGTTCCGCCTGTCTTTACACTCAAGTGAAGGAATAGGAGACCATTTTGGAACTTAATGCTAGTTTTTGAAGAGCATCAAACAGATTTTGGCCACGGAGGAGATGTGCAGGGACTGGTAGGGACAATGAAAACAAATACCTGTACTTACAGAAAGTGACCTGGACACAGAATTATAGCTGGATCTAGCCGTATAGGCAACAATCAGATTATGGCGTCTTGATGGACTTCTGATTGTACTGGGCATCTATCGTCCTCAGGGACTTTTCCTCCCGCCAGAGTGAAGGTGGCATGCACACTGATTAAATTCTGACACTTGGTTGAATTTCAGTGTGGTTCTTTGCATTGGGACGCCTGTGGTGTCATGAAGTAACAGTGTAATGAATGCCATGACTTTTCTAGTTGACTTACCATCCCTGCCCCCACTAACTAAATACTTAAATTTCATGCTTCATTTCTATGTTAATAAATTAAATGTTTGTAAATATAATAGAATCTAAGCTAACCAGAACGATGTTGAAGAAGTCTTCTACGCGGTGGCTCTTCGTCTTTGTTGAGGCCAAGCACACGCTCTTCCGTCAGGACATCTCACCAGGAAGAACTGGTGGTCCTCACAGAGGAGAGGGAGTGCGTGTGAGCCGAAGACGCCTTTCCTGTGGTTCTGCTGTGTGCCTGGAGGTGGGCGCCCGCCGAGCATGCTGGGGCTCCCGTCGGGGGTGGGGGCTGGCGGGCCGTGCTTATTTGTCAGAATACCTTCCTGTCTTAGTAACTAGCGTGTAACAAAAGTAATACTGAATCTGCTTTTGATGTGACTCAAGGAAGGGAGAAGTGTTGTTCCCCCAGATGGCCAAATCTCTGGATCGTGTCCTAGGACTCCCAGTCAGCTCTTGTGTTTCAGGCTGTGACTGTGATCAGGATCCCTACCCAGGTCTTGTCCGCCACAGTCCTGTTTCAGTAGTGGATTACAGCCAGGACAGAGAGGAAGGACTGCTCTGGGGTGAGTGCAGCGAGGCACAGGCAGGTGTTGCTCCAGGGCGTGCCTGGGGCCCCCGTGGGGTTGGGGAAGGGAATCCAAGGGTCTCTGCCGTGGACCTAGGAGTTTCCCCTAAGCCTCCATCTGACTTTGCTCTCCCGTAGATGATTAGGGTGAATAAGCTCCAAGGTTCCACACAGCTGACTGGTACCTTTCTTCATTTCGTCTGCAGTTGAGCTGCTGTGGGGAGAGAGGGGACGTCCAGTGCTGGATGTCAGAAGGTTCACGTCCCAGGGTGTCCTGCTGCATCTGAGCTCTAAGGCTGCAGGGGAACCTTCTTTACAAATTGCTCCATTGTCATGGCTGGCATTCTGGTTAAAAGTTCATCTGGATTTCAACCTCGCGTGAAATTGCAGAGCTGCGACTGGAAAGCTCGGCATCACTTGAGAACCTTTAGGGAGCTCTCAGACATTACAGTGAGGATTGAGTAAAACACGCTGGGTTCCATTCACTCAAGTTTGGGGGAGTGGAAAAAAAGCTAAGTTCTCTCATTTTTATTGCCTACTTTTCAGTTACACCCAGAAGGAGAAAACAAAAGAGAAGCATCACCCTTACATTGTAAGAATCTTTGAAACCCTTTTAAATACGAATTCTGTGAGATTTGCCACACTGGTTAGCCAGTGCCTCGGTCCCTTTCTTTTGGATTCTCCCACCTGAAGATGACGTGGACTTTTAATTGTTCGGAAGCCTCAGTCTTTCCCTCCGAGGCAGAGGTCAGCAGACGACAGCCTGTGGTCTGCCACCTCTGGCCCACCAGCCCGTTTCTGTACGGCCAAATCACTAAGTGTGGTTTTTACCTTTTTAAAGGTTTGTAGGAAATAAAGGTTAGGAAGCAGACCTTATGTGGCCTGGAAAGCCTGAAACACTTCTTTCTGGCCCTCTTCTGAGGAACACTTGTAACCTCTGCTCTCCGGGGTTGACACACAAAGAATGAGTGGCTGTGCGGCGTTTTTATACCCACAGGGCGGTGCGGGGCCCTGTCTGGGGGGAAGAGGCTTCACAGGAGCTGTGAGTGGCCGGGGCCGCCGTCCCACTGCCCAGGCAGGCCTGGTGGCGGCTGCAGGACGGGGTGGTACTGTCCTGGCACGCGTTCAGGATCCCTTCAGCTCTGTCCTTAAGCCAGCGTGTGTCCTGAGCACAGACGTAGGAGCCAGGCTTCCCAGGACTGCGCCCTGGCTTGAAGGCTGCTTAGCTGTGGAACCTTGGGCAAGTTACTTGTCCTTTCTGCCCGTTTCCATCTGGAAGACGGGGATGACGGGGTTGGCCTCGTGCAGTGGGCAAGAGGAACCCTGAGTGAAGGGTCGCGCAGGCCTGGCACGTGCGAGCCCATCTGTTGTCATTGCCGTGGTGGCCCACGCTCACCTGTGGAGTGATGCTGGCTCCGTAGTTAAAGTGGAAAACTGCTGTCCGGAGTAAACAGAATTGGGAAGAATCTGAACTACGTGTGGGCACCAAACTATAACACTAAGCCGTGGGGTGAAGCCGCGTTTGCTCTCTCCCTTGTGGATTGTTAGGGAGGGGCGTGGCCTGCTCGGGCTGCTGTGACACACACAGACTGGGTGGTGTAGACAGCAGACACTTAGTTCTCATTGGCCTGGAGGCCGAAAGTCCGAAGTCGGGGAGCAGGCAGATTCCAGTCTTGTGAGGGCCCTCTTTACGGTTTGCAGACAGCTGCCCTCTGGCACCCTCCCAGGGTGGAGAGCAGGGGGCAGCAGCGTGCTCTCTGTGCGTCTCTATCCCCTGGGATGGCGGTGTCTGTGTGACACACGCTCGTGACTGGAGCGTTCACATATGGCATGTCTGTTTTTGCTCTAATAGGTCACTTCTCTAGCTTTCCCGAAAGCTGCAACAGTTTATGCGTCCTCAAAGAGATAGGTGACGGGTGACCTCATTGTTGCCGTCTGATGGGAATGACGTGCACGTCCCTGTAAAGGTGGAGCGTCCTGTTTGCTGGCCACTCCAGGTCTCCTTTCCGTCACCACTGTGCTCAGCTCCGTTACCCAGGGCGCGGCCTGGGCCCGTCCACCCTGCAGGCACGCTGGCCTCTGCCTAGCTCAGCACGGGCTCAGGGACGCTCCCTCTTGCCCACTGCTGGCTGCAGCTCCTTTGAGGGACGCGTCCGTGCCCACCGCTCCTTGGCTGCCCCCTGCATGGCACGGCAGTCCGGGATGGTCCCGGAGGCTCCACGTGGCTGGGGCTGGCTCTCATGTCAGTCCTTGCATGCTGACCGGAACCCCCTTTGGCTCCTGGCCCCTCTTGAGGAACACGTGGGAAAGAAACGAGAAGGTCCTCTGATAGGCAGAACTAGAGGCAACAAGCTGAAATCACTTCCTGGCCCAGGTGTTTGGGGAGTGCGTTCAACAGTCACCCATTCTCATCACTTAGAAGTGCGGCAGGCAGTTAAATATAGACCCTGAGCCGTTGTACTATGCGGGATGCGCTTGACTGGGGAGCCGTTTCTTGACAGAGGGAGGTTGGCAGGTAGTTTGGGAGCCTTTTTTTTTTTTCTTTTTTGCGGTACGCTGGCCTCTCACCGCTGTGGCCTCTCCCGTTGCGAAGCACAGGCTCCAGACGCGCAGGCTCAGCGGCCATGGCTCACGGGCCCAGCCGCTCCGCGGCATGTGGGATCTTCCCGGACCGGGACACGAACCCGCGCCCCCTGTATCAGCAGGTGGACTCCCAACCACGGCGCCACCAGGGAAGCGCGGGGGCCTATTGTTCTGCTTAGTGAACTAGCGAGAGCAGCACCCATTACTGTCATTGGATCACTTGCTCCGAAATTAAATTAATCAAATTAGGTAAACATCTGTATTTCCTCTTACCGCCCCAGCAGGCTGCCCTCAAAATGGCACACTTGGATGGCAGCTTGTCCTGGGGTGTCCTGAAGTGCAGGTGGTGGCCGTGACCTGCCGAGGTGGCCCGCTTTCCAAAGTATGAAATTCCCGAATGAATAGGAAACCTCGCTGCTTTGTCTGATGACTTACTAGAAAGCAATAATTAGAAAACATTTTTCGTAGTGGAACCTGAGGTTTAGCTACACAGAGAAATTGGATATTTCAAAATACTCGTAGTTGGTTAGTGACACATTAGTATTAATGACAAATTAATATTAATATCAATATCAGAGTTGAGCATGTAGCCTTGGGAAGAGAAGGGAAGGGCTTTAAGGACGAGGTTTAAGTAGCCCCCATATACCTTGCCATGTTGGCAGCATTTTTCACCTGAAAGCTGTTTTTTTTCCTTCAGAAACTTAGATGTGAAAAATTCTACACATTGGGAAGAGGCGTCAACATATGAACTGCAAATGATTAAACCTTTATGACTAAAGTAATAGGTTTGGCTTCAGTCTTCCCAGTGGAGTAGCAAGCAGAGGTCCTTTTCGGTTTGCAAACAGAAATGCGCAGTTTGGTCCGTACCCAGCCCTGCTTCTCTTCCAGGCTGTGTGCACCGTCTTAGCAGCACCACGCAGTGGACAGCAACGTGGTAGCTTCAGGTTGGGTTTCTTGATGTTTTCTGTTTAACTGAGGGTTCCTGACACCTTATTTTCCTTAGTCTAGGTGTTTCTGAGCCATGGGCAGACTTTGGTGGCTCAGAGCTGTTCTTGAGAGATTCCAGCCTTCCTAGCTGACTGATGAGGGGAGCACCCCGAGGGGCCGTTTGGTTCCCACTCTGTGAGTTGGAACTTTGTGTAAAGTCCTCATCCTGACTTGACCTTGAAGTCTTCTGTTCAGGCCTCCCCACCAATGACAAAAAAATCCGGTGATACTGGCGAATGTGTTAGGTTGCTTTGGGGTAGCAAAGAGGGAGTGCATCTCTTCTAATTCACTTTCATTTGGTCTAAAATAAATAACAAAAGTCCTTGGGGAAAGTGTGAAGGAAATGTCTTCCCACATCGCAGTCCGTCTTGAGGGAAGCATTGGTTGGCGTCCGAGGTTTCTGGACATTTCAGGGCAACAAGGATGTGGTATTAGAGTACTTGCTGTTGAAGTGGCCGCTATAATAAAAACAGAGTTGAGCGTTGTCACAGCAGTGCATTACAGCCATGGAAATTCCCCGTAGTTCATTGGTCCATGACCAACAAAATCCCCAGGGACTAACAATTAATCAGGCTCAGCGGAGCCTCTGCCTGGCCACAGTTGCAGATGTCACATCACACAAAGAGTCACGTCTCAGCCTTCCCCAAGAAGAAGGAAAGTTTATTTTTGGTGTGTAGGACTACTTTACCCTTTGATCAAATGACCCATTTTTCTCTCTGTTTGGGAGAAGTATTTTAATTTCCATGTTAGCAAGTATAACAGTAAATCATGTACATTTTGAGTCTTGGTTTTTATTGCTTTTTACAACATAACAAGTTAATATTGTAGCGTTGATTTGAAGAAAAATGTCGTGAATGTCACTTTACCCAGTCAATCACGCTTAAAAGGAATATACTTCTTACAGTCTCCGAGTTAGATTAAAACTTAAGACCTGTGGGTACACAATATCTTAAAACTGACGAAGTGTAGAAAGAGTCCGAGATCAGTTTGAAGCCCAGCGTGAATATTCATCCTGTCACGGCACATTCGCCAGGTGGAAGTTAAGATGAAGGTTTATTGTACCATGCTGTGGGAATTTATGGGTTATAATCTGTTTTTGGGTGTACGCCTGCTGCTGTGGCCTGTAGGAGTGGAGTAGACCTACCCTGCTTGTTTTCGTATTTCCTCCTTGTCTTTCAAGCTTTCAGGTAATTAAGACCTGCGATGCAAAGGTGAGATTGCCGTGAGGCTCACACTGAAAGGAGTGGGGAGGCCCCCGGTCAGGGCTGAGAACACCTGTGTCCTCGCCGGCATCACCGGAGGTCTTTCCTGGAGGCCCCCCGCCCCCCCACTCCCAGCCTCCACACTGAGGTGAACTTTCTGCCATGATTTATGTAGCGTTCTGACGTCTACACAGATTTCTGGATGGTCTTAGAAATGTCACATGCCGCTTCAGGAATGTGTGCAAGTATATTTCATACGTTTTACTTTGCAATTAAAAAAGTCGTCTTTAATGTTTTAGTGTACCGACACTGAGGTTTAGCACAGAGAAAACAGGCTTTCCTCAGAACCAAATTTCAAGTCTTCAGACTTATGCGTGTATTTCATAATCTCCCCCAAAGCCCATTTATTCAACTGTCCTTGTCATAAATACAGACTCTCTTTTGCGAACTCATATAAACAGGTAATCGACACAGCTGAAATTCCTGCCACATATTTATTGCGCCATCAGCTCAAATTTTTAAGTGACAAGAACCAAAATAATCATTAATTTTTATAGGGCAAGGATCTGGCTTTTTGTCTGACACAAAGCTGTATAAAAAACTGCTTCTGATTTTATGCACATTGTTTTTAGTTAATGATTTTCAGCTGTTTGTTGTTCCTCTGATAGCATGAAAATGTACCATATGCTCAGCCAAAAGACAAATGATTAGCAAATGAAATTCCGGACAGCTGTCTGACTGAGCGCGTTGGGTTGATAGCATTCTGCTATCATAATTAGCTTAAGCTTTGGGTTAATTAACTTTCTACCTGGATATGCATAATAATAGCAAACTGCAAAAAGCAAGAAGCTTTCAGTACATCAACAACATTGCTGTCTTTTTTATTTGGTATTTCAAGAGCATATTAGAATTTCAAGAGTGATTAATCCTGGGAATATTGTCATCTACTGTAGATTTTATTTGCAAGCCAGATAATACTGAAACAATTGGAATCTATTATAGAGCAGAAATAGCATTTTAAAATTGTAATTAAAGTTTCTAAAAGCAATTGCTAATTTCAAATGCCTTTGTTGGCAAGAATATTAGACTTCTTGTATGGGCAGCTTGTCGGCTACAAAAAATACCAGCACCTACACCGTGAAGAATAAAACTTTCTTTTATTTAAGTGCTGTCTTGAAATCATGAGTTATTTTTACGTAATTTGAAACTAAGATTATTCTGTAGTTTGGAAGGTGCTCCTTAAACTGCGAGGCTGAAGATACCAACTCCGGGCCCGGCCCGGATTCCTTCCCCACCTTTGGCTCCGGGAAGGTTTGTGGGCTGGGTGGGCGCTGCCCACTGACCTCTAGTCATGATCTGATATGTACGTGTGTGTGTCTACAAGCACCGGAGGTCTGATTTTTTAAAAGTCAGTGCTGTATATTTGTAGCTTGGTGTTTATTTTCTACCAAAGCAGTTTATACATCAGTTTACTGATTAGATAAAACGGGGAGAGGAATGGCTTTTCTCCTCCCTCCTCTTGTTTGCATGGTTTACCAGCCCTCTAAGTTGCCTATCATCTTATGGGGCTGCTCGGGGCCTTTGGAGAGCACAAGCTAGTGAAGTGGATTGCGGATTTGGAGTAAAAACTGTAGTTTACATTTCCCAAAGCACCAGAGAGCCTAGCACTTAATTCTGAAATAAGTCATGCCTGTTGTTACACTCAGAAAAATATTTTATGTTCTGAAAAAAATTCTTTACATATGCAGTGGACGGTGAAGATTTGGTGACAGTGAATTCGCCTTGGCTCCAGAGGACTTTACTTACAGAATTTAGCAGTCGTTAATGTGCTGCTTTCTCAGATTTGTGACTTGGGGCCGTCTGTGGGCTTAGGAGCACCCATTTGGTCACTTCATGCAAGTTTTATCGGCCTGTCAGAAGCCATTTTTCAAAATTGGCTTCATTTGAGAACATGTGGAGGAGCCCACTCTCCCGGGGTGGTTAATGAAAGGGGAGGCTCCCGGGGGGTCTGTCGCTCTGGGGGAGGGTGGGGCTGTGCGGGTTCTCCGAGAGGACGGGGTGCCCCAGCAGACCCCCCCCGCCTGCACCCCGAAGTTGGCCCTCCTAGTTGGCAGGCTGTGACCCTGAGGCCTTTCCTCATTTTCGTAATGATGTCTCCAGCAGTCCTTACTCGGGTCTTTCAAAAGATGCTGCCAAAGACTTCTTTTTCTTTTTGTTTAGTCTGCCTCGGGCTGCATAAATATAGATGGCAAAGGGGTCAAGAGAAAAGAAGTAAACGGGATCGCAGTTTCGGTATGGAGCCCTTAAACTTGGCTCACAGCTTCCCTGCTGTGTATCAGGCACATGATTATTTGTTTGCCTTCTGAGATTTATTTTTAACATTTCATTAAATTAAACATGAACAAGTTCAAGATGCAAAACTTCAGTACATCCTGTTCCTGCACAGAGAGAAGAACTTTTAAAAGGCGGGACACAGAAACCCTTTTGTGGGAGCGATATTTTGAATAGGTTATTACTAGCTATTGAGAGAGAAAGAGGAAGGAAAGAAAGAAAGAGAATAACACATCCAGGCCCCGTTTTTGGCTTGGATATCTTGATTATTTTATTCTGAGTGCCATTTCAAACATATTGTAAACTAATGATATTTAAAAAAAAAAACACACACACACAACTTATTCTACTATTTGTGCTGCTTGATCTTTAATTTCTTTTAATGTCAAAATTATTTATTTGGCCTGTTCAATTCCAGATGTGACTGTTGGGGGCACATTAATTTATATTCTGTTTTCATGGCCCCCGTCCCCATCTGTACATCATTTCTAAATTTCCTTTTCTCCCTAGGGAGTTCACCTATTCATATTGTGAGTTTCATTTGCTGTGTAAACAGAATAAAGACAATGCAAAAATCCCTACAATACCAGAATATAATTCTCTTCAGCAACATAGTGGATCATATTTAAAAAAACATCGAAAATGCAATCCATGTGAGGCACCATTTTTTTCTACTTTATTGTACTCTGGAGGAAAGGCTCATGTTACCATGACATGTTTCCCCTGGATTTGATAAGTTCATTTTTATTAAAAATACATCCAAAACAGCATTTTATGGTAATCCTCAAACACATGTTGTGGACGTTTCTTTGTTTCGTGTCTTAGCGTGGGGTTGCAGCCTGAGTCAGAACGCCTCACTCAGCTGGTGTGTGCTCACACGGCTGCGAAGACGGCTTCTGTCTGCTGTGTTTGTATGAAAAGCAACATTAAAGAACAGCGATTTTTTTTTGACATTTACAAATAAAGAGGGACATGAGTTATTTATGCTCCAGTGTTGCTGCAAAGTCCTTATCTCCGTGTGGCACTAAACAAGGATTTGTTGTGGGATTTTCGAGGGCCGCATAGTGCTTCAGTGTTAAGCACCCAGAACTCTAGGGGACTGGCACTAATTTCCTCTCTCTCGTAAAACAACATAGTATTCATAACAACTCGAGAGGCTTGACATAAGTAATGATGGCATGTGCAGGCGAAGATTACCGCCCAACAGTGTAATCAAGGTGCCAGGTACTAATGCAAGTTAAATGGAGACAATAATGCTGAAACTTGCATTGTGGGATTAGGAGAGCACTTGAAGTGCTGACGTCCGCACATCCCGCCTTCCTGCCTGTCTGGCTTTCCGCTCCTGTTTATACTTAATGACCCCAAAATTTGTATGTCGTTAACACCATGTACCGAAGTGGGAGAGAACATGGTTTGGGAGGGAGGAGACTCCCTGTCTTCGTTGACTTTTGTCTCTTTTGGTAATTGGTGGCTTTTCCTGCCGCATTAGGGAGCAAAGCGCGGAGCAAGGAGGCCCCTGAGGTCTCGGTAAACATGCTGTGGGCGCAGGAAGCCTCTGGCTCCCCAGCGCTAGGCGTTCATTTACATACTTTGAATGAAAAGCCATTTGTGCCTGCAAAATTGTTATTGCTGGAACAAATTTAAATACTAGTCATATGGAAATTTGAAATAAAGTCATATTAAATTTTGATGCTCAGATCAATATTGTGGGGCCCAGGTAATTAAAGTGGGTTTGTTTATTTGGCTCCTTATAAATGAAAAGGGCTTAATACAGACTAATTACGCAGAATCTTTCGTCTGCGGTAGGATAATAATGGCAGCAATTTAAAGTGATATTAAATGAGAATTAATAAAGGAATATGGAGTCACTTTGACTGTGTTACGCTGTGAAATGATTCCTCATCTCAATTTAGCGTTCTGTCCTGAGCGTTACGATTGATAAGCAATGAACTTTTGTAGAGATAATCTATAACGATACTTGATCGCAATATTTAATTAATAACCAGACGCGTGACCTTCTGTTATTTTGAAACAGGTTAGAGAAGCCCATTTTTACAGTGCAGGCTTGTAGGGCTGCTCAGAGGACTCATTACCCACTTGCTGAGTGAGGCTCCGGAGCAGGGGTGTCCTGTGGGTACCAGCTAGAAGGTTCCTGACTTCTGTTCAACTTACAAGGGAGTCACTTATTGGCAGTGCGATCCAGGCGGATCTGTGGGCAGAAACAGTAAGAGTGAGGCATCTTGAAGGAGCCCTGGAGCCACAGCCACGTCCTGAGGAGGAAGCGGGCAGTGACTTCTCCTCCTGCGGGAGAACCTGAGGAAGCATCACCTGAGCGAAACCAGAACGGTTTGGGTCACACCTAAGATGAAAGTGGACCGTCTGGTAACACTCAGCTTGAGGACTGAAGTTCCGTTTTACATCAAATCACTTGCGAAGAGGTCTCGTTTTATTCCTCATCTTAAGCGTTTTAGTAGCAATCTAGGTCACGGGACGCGGTGACCATTAAGTAATTTTCAGGGGGATTGGCTGTTGCTGGACTGTTTGTATTTTGCTTTGTTTTGTTTGCAGAGTAACTTGTGTGTAATTTCCTTTCTGCTACGCAGCGTGTCATATCCACGTTAGCATTTCTGCCCTTTTGAAGGGTCCTGCTGAAGGTCAGAACCTCACACTGAGCAGCCTTTTTATATATATTACAAATTGCCGGAATTGTTCATTAATTTCCGTCTTTGAAATGCCACGTCAAACCTCTAAAGGAATTCACAATGCCGGTGTCCCTTGGACAGCTTCTCACCATGGTCCAGTGCGAATTTCTGATGAAATTACAGGTGCAGGGAAATGCAGAATTAGAAATATATCTGATGTTGCAATACTTGCGAAGCGATAGCTTTGTTGATGACAGGACAATTCCATTTTTGACAGTTTAATTTACTGTTGCCAGTGGACAAGAGCAAGAGGAGAGCGTGGGGTTAGCCACCTGCCCCCTCGTACCGTGTTTCACATGCGAGGTTGCAAAATCATGACTCCCTCAACCTGTCGGGCTCAAATGAGAAGGTTTTCAGCTGGGAAAATGGAATATATCAGTGCATGTAATATTGCCTGACCTCATAAAACAAAAGGGAAAATTGCAGATTTCTGACAGCCATTATGAATCCTGTATCAGCATCCAAAACGACTTGGAGCCGAGGTACAGCACATGTTTATAATAGAAAAAAAAACAGGGTTGCCGCGTCGACTTGCAATATGGGGCAAAAAATGACGTGTCGGTAATTCGTTCTCAGATGTTAAAGAGGCTGTTGAATTGACTAGCACACGCAGAAGAATGTTTAGCCCGGAGCAGAGTGTGGAAATAGTCTCCACACGGAGAGGCCTGCTGAAGTCAGTCACAGAGCTAGCTTGTAATGGGAGGGAGAGGGTAGGAATTCCACATTCCCACTGCAGCTGTGTCGTGAAGCCGGGTTTCTCCCTAGGAGAGGTACTGAACCTCTTTGCTCTCATCCATCGTAAAATGTATAAGTAATAGGACTTCTGAAATAAAGCAAATAACATTGTTTTGAAATTATGAGAATCACTTGAATTGAGTGTATTCTATTGGAAAGCTGGCGTATTGAGGCATGGCTTTTTATCTTACGCTTAAAAAGTTTTATTTATATTAAAATAAGGCATAAGCTCTTTGCATGTAATTATATGCTCTCCGGTTTCGTTTTTCTCCTTAATAGTCTGTTCCGTCACCTTCTTGCCTATCTCTTCTATGCTTTCCGTGAAAAACGTTTATGGGTACAATAATTATCTCAGCTGTCTTCCGTATTTGTTTTTATTTTAGCGAGGGAGGGTTCAGCGTGAGAACATAGGAACTTTTTAAAGTGTGGGGATAAGACCCATTTTGTGTCCCTCTGCTGGTGTTTCACGCTCTGTCTCCTTTCACTTTTATCTCACGTACTAGATGTGGGTCTTGGGTAATTTTTGCTTTGCTGTTTGTTTAGAATGAGATGTAGCATTGATGTAAGGGAAATAAAGCTTGTTTAACTAATGCACGATGTCCCTTTGAGGAGCGTGCTCCAGTGTCATCAGCCAGCGAGCGGCAGCAAGAAGACACAGTGTTTTCTGTACTCGGAGCCCCTTAGGTCTCTCCTAAGCAGGTCCAGTCTGAGTGGTGCTGAGTGAGTTTCTTGCAGGGCAGGGCCGTGTATGTGACAGCAGTGGTAATACAAGTGGGAAACGATTCTGAGAGGCAAATAGGGGTTTGGTTCAGAGGGGGAGATTATCCATAACTCTCTTCACCCACGCCATTCCTGGCTTCAGTCAAGTCTTCTGCTGTCATAGAGGCGCATCGTACAGACTGGGCGGCTGTGGTCTGTTTGGGTGACCAGACGGGCCACGTTACCATCAGGGTGAAGGGCGGTCAGGAGCAGTGCTGGGCCAGCTGCTCGGGGGTGGGGGGGCGGGGACCCCGCTTCCTTTCAGACCTGTGTGCCAGAAGATGATGAAGTGAGTACCGGCGTACGTGAAGTTCCCTGCTTTAAGCTGATACCTTCATGCCACCAGCAAGGGCCGGGACAAGCAGCCCGCTCCCTCCCCTCCCAGAACTTGTTTCTGAGGAGGCAGATGTCTGAGTGCTTTCACCGAGTGACGCGCAGAGTGTGACAGAGCGCGAAAAGGAGGCCTCGTTCAGGGTTTTCTTTGGGGAGGCGCCACAGGAGTGGCTGGCTGGAAGGCTGCTGTCAGAGGCTGTGTCTGAGCGAGGCCTTTAGAAAGAGTCCCAGAAGCTTGGCAGCAAGAGGAAGGTTGAAAATCCAGGGGCAGCGAGACTCCAAGTGACTTCTGTGTTGAAAAGCAAAGGAGGTGAATCGGAAGCTACGGGCAGATACTGAGTGCCTTAGATTTGGAGGTATTTCCATATATGGTGAACTGTTGTTTGGATTATTTGGGAATATGTTCTCATGTGTTGAAATATCCCAGTTAGAGTTATCCTATAGTCTGTGTGAATTAGAATTTTTAAAGACTTAGAATGTATCAAGATATTTTTAATGTTAGAGTATATTGATTTTTCAAGACACTATCATCTTATAATAATTTCACCTTAATCTTTGTAAATTTCATCATGATTGTATTAAAGCCAGAGACCTTAAAACACCTTGCAGGGCCCGTGTGATCGGCCAATCCGCCCCAACCCTTCTCTGAACTCATCTCCAGCTTCCCCCACCCTCTGCTCCAGCAGTGTTGCCCTCCTGGCTGTCCCTGGAACTTGCCAAGTATGCTCTACCCCAGGGCCTTTGCATGTGCTATTCCCCCTGCCTGGAACACTTGATCACTGCACCCATTCACATAGCTGCCCATCATTTCCTTGAGTCCTCTGCCAAGTGCAGTAATGATCCCCATCCCCACCATAGCACTCCTGATCTCTGTTTCCTGCTCTTTTTTTTTTTTTTAAACCACCTAGAATAGGAGTTTGCCAACTAAGGCTGAAGGCTGGCTACCTGTTTTTGTAAATACAGTTTTTATTGGAACACAACCACGAACATTGTTCATATATGGCTGCCTTTTGCTACGACGCCACAGTTGAGCTGTTGTAATAAAGACAGGATGACCTGCAAGCGTAAAATACGTAGTACAATCAACCCTCAGACCTTCGCACTCACGGGTCTGCACCTACCGAGGTTCAAGCAGCCGAGGAGCCAGAGGATACAGAGGCCGTCAGCTGTACTGCACCACTTTATACAAGGGGCTTGAGCGTCCTCAGGCTTTGGTATCTGTGAGCAGTCCTGGAACCAGTCTCCTGTGGATACCGAGGAATGACTTTCCTGTAGGAAAGTTTGCAAAGCCCCAGTCTCGCATATAATTCAGGATTTACTTGTTTGCCTGTCTTCTCCCACTGAAGTGCAGCCTCCATGAAGACAGACCCTCTGCCTGTTTGACTCACTGATGTGTCTTGTGAGCCTAGAATAGTGTCTGGCACACAGTAGGTACAGAGTCCCTGTTGAATAAATGAAATGTGAAGGTTCCAGGTAACGGGGTGTTGGGCAGTAGTTCACTGTGCCTCTAATTCTTAGGCTTCGGTATTTCAGCCTTTAGTTACTTTTTATTTTGCAGTCTTTATAGTGCATAGAACGAATGAATGCACCAAATCACAGACGTAAAAGGGGCTTGTCTCAGAGTTCACTGGAAACAAGCTCAGGTGCAAGTTGCATGCAGGTGATATACTGGGGAGGACCCCCGAGATACACCCTCGAAGCAAGTGTGAAAGGCAAGACTGGGCAGGGGGAAGCCAGGGACTCTGCACAGTCACCTGGTTGCACGTGAGGTCACAGGGAGCTGTAGGGAGCTCTGGCGCTGCAGTGGCCTCAGAGTCATTCCAAATCGAGGCCGGGACTCAGGCCTGGGGCTCCCCACGTCAGTCGGGTGTTGGCCCCTGACTGCCCTCTGGGAGGACCGCAGCTGTGGGTGAGATGCTTCTCACACAGGGGCAGCAGCAAGGGATGCAGCTCTAAACCCTCCTGAGCTCTGGGGTGCGGTGGGCAGGCCCTGAAAAAGGAGTCTGGGCAGGCACCGCAGTTTAAATGTTGAGTTGAAACGTGTGTCTCCGTCTCATTTTCTACCTGCTCGCACCAGTACATTCTGCACACATGAGTTGTGCGCAGGGTCACCTGGCAAGCGAGCTTCTTTCCCCACATCCCAGCTGGCTGGTGGCCCCTGTGTGCATGTAAACGGTTTCCAGGGAAGCTGTGCTGGCCACAAAGCCTAGTGACTTTTAACCTTTAATGATACGCAGGGTAAGGTACTTACCATGCCACTGTTTTGGAATAATTTTATGGGACATTTTGTTGAGGGAGCCCTTCATTTTGGCCTCCGGCTGCCTGAGACCCTCACACCAGCTCCAAGTATCTCTGGGCCCTTACCTCGCTGCCAGCCCCATGCATCGGGAGCAGTGCGCCTACTCTGTCCTCGCGTGGTTCCGGTCAAAGCCTTGATAACATCCTTTAACACTGTTTGGGCCGTACTTAAAACGGTTACACACCCTGTTATAACTTGACTCCACACACACAGCTGCAGACCTCCTGAGGGGCCAGTCTGTCTAAAGCATTATTTTATTTTTTAATCCCTGTTTGCACTGGGATAGGGAAACCACGCTACAGGCTGTTTTGGAACATCGTGGCACAGGGAGACTGGAACTGGCCAGGGCCTTCAGGGTCTGTCCTGGAAGATTCACGTGAAAATTGAACCTTGTTTAATATCTTGGGTCCAACAGGGAAGAGAGCTCCCTGAGAACTGGTATGCAGAATGAAACCAAGGGGAAGTCATTTTGAAGGAATCAGATAGGTCACAAATGCTCTTTGCTTCCTAACGATTAAAATCGAAAACAGAGGCAGCGTACTTGGGCCACGTTTCGCCTGGAGGTTCTAGCGTTGTTCATGTGGCCTGGGCGCTTGGGTAGACCTGGACTCAGTTGGGCCCTGCCGCCAGCCACGGGGCCCCTTTCCTTGCCTGTCTGGATTGCTGGTACAGGTATGTGCCTGCACCTGACTTGCCATCTGAGGTTCCCCGTGTCTGGGGGAAGGTTGCTGCCCCCTCCCTGGCTCTGGGGGTACGGTGGGCTAACCCCCAAACGTGCCATGTCGTGACATGCCATCTTCTATTTTGAAATGGTGAAATATCAGTGTTTCTTCTAATATGAAAAAGTCTAAACGATTTACCGTCTAAATTATCGAGCACCCCCGGCCGCATTACACACATACGACTGTTCGAGTGGTGCTGGTGCCACAGACCCACGCGCCGTGTCTCTGGCTTCGTCGGCCACAGGCATCAGGGGCTCCGGGGCGGATGTGCAGAGGCCACGCCAGAGCGCCCAGTCCTCCCTGTTTCACCTCCCAGCAGAACCTGGGTTCTTCTTGTGCGAAAGGGAGCACATACATGAAAGAAATGGTTGACGTCCACTACTTTGCTTTTAATTCATAGTGAACAAGTGTTTGTTTTTATTTTTACTGTGGTAAAAATACAAATGACCTAATATTTACTGTCTTTGCCATTTTTAAGTGTATAGCTCAGTGCACGAAGTACCTTCATGGTGTGCAGCCATCACCACCATTGTCTCCACAACTTCTCTATCATCCCCAGCTGAAACACTCTACCCGTTCAACAGCAGCTCCCCAGCCCCCTTCCCCGGGCCCCCATCCTGCTTCTGTCCCTGGGAATCTGACTGCTCTCCGTGCCACATAGAAGATGGCCTTTTGTGACTGGAATATTTCACTCAGTGTAATGTCCTCAGGGTTCATCCGTGCTGTAGCCTGTGTCAGAATTGCTTCCTTTTTTCGGCCCGAACTGCGGTGGGGTTTTGAGATGGGTGCTTCCACGAGGAAGGCGTGGGGCTCGCCGTGCTCGTGTGGACCAGGTGCCGTCAGGCCAGCGCCGCCTCCGGGGCTGGTCCTCCCCTGCAGCTCTCTGGGCGTGCGAGCTTCTTTTGCTGCCAGGTGCAGAGCCCTCCGAGCTCCCCGTGCTGGCTGTGGCTTCTTTGTGTGAGACTGTCAGAGGGATCCTCACCCTGACATGCACACACCGACTGCTTTTTCTACTTGAGATCAGCGGCCTTGGACAGCTTCTGTTTCTTTGGCAGCCGTTTCAAGCTGCTCTTCTTGTCATTTTAGAGTTCAATATCTGCTGCTCTGAAGGAAAAAAATGGGGATGGGTTGGACCATTGTACTTGGTCTTTTGACCTCGATGTTGCCCATGAGCAGTGAAGGATAACTTTTGACGAGCCGTGTCAGATGTGACAGGCAATCTAGTTGGGTTGAGTGGAAATGTGCTGTACAAGTTTGAAGCCCTGGTTGGGGGCATTTTTCTGGTGTTCAATGCATTTAAATTGACACCAGACTTCAGCGTGTGGTGCATTCCAGGCCCGGTGCTGGAGGCTCACGTTTCTCAAACGTGGGCTGGGCAGGCCCCTCCGCAGCATCTCCGCAGCGCTTCTGCGTGTTCCCCGGCCCTGTTTACACTCCCGACTTCCATTGTGCTTTTCTTCCCCCTCCCTGTTGTAAGCCTTACTCATGAAGTGAATGTTTTTGCTTTCGGTTGAGTAGAGATTTGCGGGATTTTGTGTGCGTGTGGAGCGAAGGAAAGGAGGGAAAAGGTTATATGTGGTTATATATTTCTTGCCTTTGACATAAACGGCATTTTCTTTCACGCGCAGAGTGAGAGGCCTGTACCGGCAGCTGTGATTTTAAGCGACACTCATTTCCCACTTGTTTCTCTTGCCTAGAAATTGGGTTTGCTTCCTAACTTTAGTTGCAAGGGAAAGCCCGCCCTCAGTCCGGACGAGCGTGCGCCACACCTCCGGCAGCCCTGCAGCACGGAGGTTTCATGCTCCTTGACGTGTACAGACTTAGGGCTTTGTTCTTCCTCTTTGTACTGTAGTCTAGGGTGAGGCTGGGGGTGGAGATTTTATTCAGAAGTCTAAGCTCTTCAAGTTGATCTTCCGTAAATGTCCTGAGTCATCTGATGGTGGAGGGCAAAGATATCTCCGTGGTTGCTAACCGCACTGCATAGTTTCTTCACGGAGACAGTTGTCTTTGGCTTCAGCCTGCCCGTCTCCAGGAGCACGTCTTACCCTCAGGACGCTTTCCTTAACCCCCAGCGTGGGCGGTGCCCACCTTCTGCACGTGCAGCTTTGTTGCATGTGGAACTTGGGTTGGCGTCATTTCGCAGGAGAGCAGCTCCACTGAGGCTGATGGGAGGGTAGGGACCGGGTCTGTCCCCCCAGCACCCGCACAGCGCGGTGTCACGTCCATTCTGGCGAGGAAGGTGGCCTGGGCTTCGGCGCGTAGGATCATTTGTGTGTGGAGGCTGGGCTCCAGGGGTTTGCTCCGGATTGGGGAGGAGGGACATGGGCTTTTGCTGGCGGCCGCTGCAGAGTCTGGTTTGCAGGTGGGTGACAGGCTGCTTCTACAGTTAGCAAAATGGGCTTAGCCCCATCGTCTAGTTAACTGTGTGATTAACGGTGCGGTGATAGGATCTGGGAGCAGGGGTGTCCCACGTGGAAGGCAGAAGCGTGGACTGGAGCTGCGATGCCCACCGTGAAGACAGACGCCAGGCTGGTGAGGCAGCCGTGCCCGGAGGGGCAGCTGCTGCTACGCAGAGGCCCTTCCGTGCCCTGGAGGACAAGTCAGGTGGGGTGGGAGGGGGAAGGACGAGAAGCGGAGGTGGGCACGGACGGAGGCCCTTCCCTGGGCTGGAATGGTAGGGGGCTTCCTTCGTGCACAGACTGCGATATGCCAGCAAGGCTGCTTGGGGGACAGCGTCTGTCCCACCTGAACCAGCTTAGGAGGGGAAGGTCCTTGGCCTCCTTTTCTCATCGTCCACTGCGGGTCCATCCTTGCCTCTCTCCTCTCTGCACAAGCAGAGACTCCTGGAAGCACTGCTCCTTCCCGAAGTGCCCCTCTTCCTGCTGGGCAGAGCTGGTGTTTATTTGTGCCTCCTGGCCCTGGCCGCTCGGCTCCTCTAGTCGAGAGCCCCAGCAGCTTTTTAACCTGCTCGTCTCTCCAGCCGGCCTCCAGGGAGGGTCACTGGGGGGGCCCATCCTCCCTCCCAGTAGCGACCGTGCAGTCCCGTGCGTGCCCTGCCCTCCTGGGTGTGAGGGGCGCCCTTGGAGGCCGGCTGCTCTATTTTGTCAGTGATTCCTGGTCTGCGGCATTGCTGGAGTTTCTCAGACTGCCCAGTTTGTACGGAGAGGGGGTTACGACTCGGGTTTTCAAGGAGCCCGGACTGGGAAAAGAAATTAGAGTTGCATTAATAGAACTTACTTGGTATCCCTAAAGACTTTTTTTTTTTAAAGGCTCTTCTTTAAGGAGATTTTTTTGTCGTCATTATTTTTATTAGATTTCTCTCTCACATTCCACTAAGTTTTCATTTTAGTTGATTAAGTGCTGGCAAGTCCCACACCTTATGGCAGGTATCACATACACAGCAGTGGACCAGACAGATGCGTTCGTCTTTGCATGGGCTTACAGCCACGTTGGAGGAATTACACCGTTCATTAATTAAAACTGTATTAAGTTGAGCCAGTGACAACTAGGGTGCTGTGGAAATATAGCCTTGTCCGAGAAGTTGGAGAGGGCCCCCTAGAAAGGGATACTTAAGGTAGCCCCAGGAGAAAATCAGCGGCACAAGCTGGGGGCACCACATCCTCAAGTGGAGGGTCCACCTGGGCACCTGACCGTGTCAGTGCTACGCAGTCAGCCAGCAGTCAGCGTAGTAAGCCCGTGCTCCCGTCCTCGGACACTGCCGGTTTTCACCTCTTCTTTGGGCTCCTTCTGCAGGGAAGGAGTTTTTTCAAATAGATCTTTGTTGCTGAACTTACCAATTTCCTCAAGATCTACTCTGACCTTCTCCAATACTCCGGTGTATAATTCCGAAGAACGGCATTCTCCTACATAACCAGAATACAGTGATGAAAATCTGGACATTACCGTAGATACAGTAGGATCTCATCCACAGCCCTCGTCCCGCCTCGTCACCTGTCCCAGCAGTCTCTCGGTTTCCCCAGAGTGGGATCCCCTCCATCAGTGTAGTCCATTTAGTTGTCATGTCCCTTTAATTGCCTTAAATCTGCCACTGTTTCCCAATTTTCTTTATGACCTTGAAACCTTTGGAGACTACAAGCCAGTGACAGTGTGAGATCTCCCTCAGCTGGAGTTGCTGTTGTGTGGTCACGATCAGTCACAAGTTTTGAGCAGGAAGACCCTGGAGGTGATGCTGTGGCCTCCTCAGTACACCTGCCGCTTTATCCTGATGCCGGTGAGGTAAAGTCTGCTCTCTCGGTGAGGTTGGCCTCCCCTGCAGAAGTGCCAGTCGTTAGGGAGATTCTTGGAATCTCGTAACCTCCACCCGTGCACGTTTTGCTCCCTGGATTTGCCGCGCACCCATGGCTAAAAGCTCATCCTTCCTTCTGTGAGGGCCGGCTTGCCCTTCTCCCCCATCATTGATGGATTCACGTCACTGTGGACTCGTGGATCTTTTATTTACTGGGTTTTAATTCACTGTTATAATTCATTATTCTGATGGTCAGGTTGTCCAGGATCAGCCAGTGGAAACATGTTAGGATGGCTCTCGTGTCATACTAAGGAGCACATCCTTAGTTTTGGGTGTTGTAAGATGATCCAGGTTTTTGTCATGTTTTCCCCATCTCAGTTAGGAAACCAGCCTTTTCTCTGTGGAATCCTGGTTTTCTTCAGTGGATAATTGCATTTAGCCCCCCAAAGCAGCCAGTGTCTGTGGGCTGGGCCTGCTCACGGCGCCGAGTGTGCCGTGGCCACCAGACCAGGTTCTTTCATTATCACCCCCGAGGAGTCTAGACATTTTCACCTAAGCACACCGCCCCCACATGCGGTGTTCACACCACAGGTCATATCGTGTGTTTGTTCCTGTGCTGGGGGCTTGTTGTCAGGCCACACACTGTTGTTGTAGCTTAGATTTTTCATCCTTCCACAAAGAAGCCATTTTTGCTCCTTGTGGATATAGCATTGCCACATTTGAGAACTTGCGTTCAAGATATTTTTAGCCAAAAGAGCTGAGAGATTTGTGTGTATGTATAAACACATATGCGTATATGTGTACTTATTTATATATTTGTTTCTACCATTATCTAGCTTTTAAAAACCATGAGTTAACAATATGCCCCCTATTCCAGTTCAGTCCCTCACAGTAAATTCTAGGTCTTTCTCTCCACATTGGTAAGTCTTTTCTGTAATAGTGAGAATATGGTTTCCACTATCCTCCATGCTGTCCTCAGTCACTAGCTCAAGATTCAAATACAAAGAAAGTAGTTTCAGAATTTATAACCACACCACTGTTTGAAAGCGTAACTGGATTTCAGTATTTGTTTATATTTTAAAATATCACCTTGACTGAGGTATCCTTTACACAGAACGTCCACATGAAGGCTGCAGTTTAATGAATTTTGCCAAATGAGTACACTCCTTTAATCACTAATCCGAAAGGTTCCTTTGTGTCCCGCCCTGGCCAAGACCCACATCCCTGGCTCCAGGTAATCGTTAGTTAGTTAATGAGACTTGTCTCTCCTGAAATTGTATACAAATGGAGTCACAAGCGTATCTTAGTGTCCCCATGCTTTCACTCAGCTTAATGATTTTTGATATCCATCCACACTGCCGCATCAGTAGTACAGTCTCCACTGCTGACCAGTGTTGTATGGGGAAATCACAATGCGGTTCCCTGTTCTCCTGTTGGTGGACCCTCCTGCTGTTTCCAGTTTCTGCCTGTTTATGAGTAAAGCTGCTGTGAACATGCATGTAGACATCTTTATGTGGACGTGTGCTTTCCTTTACCTTGGGCAAATGCCCAGTAATGAAGTTGCTGGATCACAGTGTAAGTATATTTAACTTTATAAGAAATGACTAAACTTTTCCAAAGCAGTTATACGATGTTGCGTTACCGCTAGCAATGAGTTAAGAGTTCATAGTTGTTCCACATCCTTGTTAGCACTCGGTATCGTCAGGTTGTTACATTTTAGCAGCTTGACCAGGAGTAGAGTGGAATTTCATTGTAGTTTTAATTGGCATTTGCCTGATGACTGATGAGGTTGAGCATCTTTTTGTGGCTTATGGGGCATTCTTTATGAAGTGTTTCATCAGCTCCCCCCCCCCACTTCCTGTTTTCATCGGGCTGTTTCTTACTGTTGAATTCCAAGAACTTTTAAAAAATTCTGTATACAAGTCTTTGTCAGATAAGTGTATTGAGAGTATCACCTCTCAGTCTGTGCCTTATTTTTTCATTTTCTTAACAGCATCATTTTAAGAGCAGAAATTTTTCACTTTTATAAAGTCTGTTCTGTCAACTTCTTAGATGGTTTGGACTTAGAGTCTCCTATCTAAGAACTATTTTCTTAGGCTAAGCTTGCAGTAGTCTCTCTCCTCTTATATTGTGTTTTATATATTTCATTAACTTTGCATTTAGGTCTGTGATCCATTTTGCTTAATTTTTGTGTGTGTTGTGAGGCTCATTTTCTTCCATAAGGGTGTACAGTGCCATCTGCATGTACAGTTATTCCAGCACCATTGTACTTTCACCGTTAAATTCCCTATTTTCTTCCATAAGGGTGTACAGTGCCATCTGCATGTACAGTTATTCCAGCACCATTGTACTTTCACCGTTAAATTCCCTTGGTCCCTTTATCACAGTGACCATATACGCACGGGTCTGTTTCTCAGCTCTGGATTATATTGTTTTCCATTTGTCCTCATGCCGGCACCTCATTGCCTTGATTGTTATATTTTATAGGAAGTCTTGGTGTCCTAGTACAAGTCATCCAAATTTGGTCATCTTTTTCAAAATTGTTTTGGCTGCTCTTGGTTCTTTGTACATATTTCCATTTTGGAATAAGCTTAACTAATTTGTACCCCAGAAAGCCTGATGTGATTTTGATTGAGATTGTATTCAATCTATAGGTCAGTTTGGAGAGAGATTTCACACTTTTTTGAGTCTTGATCTGTGATCATAGTATGTCTATTTGTCTTTCTCTCTCTCTCTCTTTTTTTTTAAAGCTTTTATTTATTTATTTAGGCCACGCTGCAGGGCATGCAGCATCTCAGTCTCCCCACCCCACCCCCCGGGATTGAACCTGTGCCCCCTGCAGTGGAAGCACGGAGTCTTAACCACTGGACCACGGGGAAGTCCCTATTTGTCTTCTTATTTAGTGATTTGGGGTGTATGTATTCTTAAATTTATCTGTAAGTTTTTCACGTGTTTTTTGATTCTTTTTAAATGTTGTATTTTTATTTCAATTCCCAGTTTTTCTTTGCTGGTGACTAAAATACAGGAGCTTTTTGTAAATTTGTCGTACATTCTGTGAATGTGCTAAATACATCTGTTAGTTCTAGTCGCTTTTTTTTTTTTTAGGATTCTTTGGAGTCTTCCGCATGCACGACCACCTCGTCTGAGAATTGCTTTACTTCTTCCGTTACAATCTGTGCGCCTTCTTTTCCGTGGCTTATCGTACTGCCTGGGATCCGCATATCACGCTGAGCAGGAGTGGTGAGAGAGGACGCCCTTCCCTGGTCCTGGTCTAGGGGTCAAGCCCCCGTATTTTACCATTAAATAGAATGATGGGTTCTTTGTACATTCCTTCCATCAGGTTGCTCTATTCTTGTAGGCTAAGAGTTTATCATGGAAAGGTGTACGATTTTTGTCAGATGCCTTTTTTTTTTGCATCTGTTGAAATGTTTGTGTGGGTTTTTCTTTTATTGTTAATATGGGAAATACACAGATTTTTTAAGGTTTAACAAACCTTCCCTGCTTGTAATAAATGTCGTTTGCCTTGAGAAATAAACACACACAATAGACCTCCCCACCATCTCTCTCTGTGTATATATATGTGTGAGTGTGTATAACTCCAGCATGATTTCTATATACGTAGAAACAAATATATAAATAATGCTGCTATGTATTTGCTCATATTTTAAGAATTAAATAAGAACTAAGAATTATTGTACTGTTCAGTAGGGATGTTTGTAGTTTTTTTAATTAATTTTTATTGGAGTATAGCTGCTTTACAATGTTGTGTTAGTTTCTGCTGTACAGCAACGTGAATCAGTTATACATATACATATATCCACTCTTTTTTAGATTTCCTTCCCATTTAGGTCACCACAGATCATGGAGTACGGTTCCCTGTGCTAAACAGTAGGTTCTCATTAGTTATCTTTTATACGTAGTAGTGTATATGTGTCAATCCCGATCTCCCAATTCATCCCACCACACCCCCCTTGGTAACCATAAGTTTGTTCTCTACATCTGTGACTCTATTTCTGCATTGCCAATAAGTTTATCTGTACCTTTTTTTTTTTTAGAGTCCACATATAAGCGATATTACGTGGTATTTGTTTTTCTCTTTCTGACTTCTCTCTGTACGACGATCCCTAGGTCCATCCACGTCTCTGCAAATGGCACCATTTCGTTCCTTTTTATGGCTGATACGCTGTCGTATATAGGTACCACATCTTTATCCATTCCTCTGTCGATGGACATTTAGGTTGCTTCCATCTCCTGGCTATTGTAAATAGTGCTGCAGTGAACATTGGGGTTCATGCATCCTTTCAAATTATGGTTTTCTCTGGATATAGGCCTAGGAGGAGGGATTGCTGGGTGATATGGTAGCTCTATTTTTAGTTTTTTAAGGAACCTCCATACTGTTCTCCACAGTGGCTGTACCAATTTACATTCCCACCCACAGTGCAGGAGGGTTCCGTTTTCTCCACACCCTCTCCAGCATTTATTGTTTGTAGATTTTTTGTCGATGGGCTTTCTGACCGGTGTGAGGTGATACCTCATTGTAGTTTTGATTTGCATTTCTCTGATAATTAGTGATGTTGAGCATCTTTGCATATGTCTGTTGGCCCTCTGTGTGTTCTTTGGAGGAATGTCTATTTAGATCTCCCCCCCCCCCATTTTTTGATTGGGTTATTTGGTTGTTTTGGAGTTTCTTTGATATTGAGCTGCATGAGCTGTTTGTATACTTTGGAGATTAATCCCTTGTCATTTGCTTCGTTTGCAGATATTTTCTCCTATCTGAGCGTTGTCTTTTTGTTTTTGGTTTCCTTTGCTGTGCAAAAGCTTTTAAGTTTCATTAGATCCCATTTGTTTATTTTTGTTTTTACTTTCATTACTCCAGGAGGTGGATCAAAAAAGATCTTGCTGTGATTTGTGTCAAAGAGCGTTCTGCCTGTGTTTTCCTCCAGGAGTTTTGTAGTGTCCGGCCTTACGTTTAGGTCTTTAATCCATTTTGACTTTATTTCTGTGTGTGGTGTTAGGGAGTGTTCTAATTTCATTCTTTTACATGTAGCTGTCCAGTTTTCCCAGCACCACTTATTGAAGACACTGTCTTTTCTCCATTGTATATTCTTGCCTCCTTTGTCGTAGATTAGGTGACCAGAGGTGCGTGGGTTTATCTCTGGGTGTAGTTTTCTTACAATAGCTTTCTCAGGCTTTATTTATCAGAGTAATTACTGGCCTCATAAAATGAACTGGGAAGTATTTCTTCTTTCTCTGCTGTTTCAAAGTGCTTATTTAGGATTGGTATTTTTTCCTTAAGTGTTTGATAGCATCTGGGCCTGGAATTTTCTTTATGGGAAGCTTATTAACTACTTATTTAATATCTGAGTTGTTGAACTTAGTGGCATTAATTGTTCGTAACACTCCCTCAGTATCGTCTTAGTCACTACTTTGAGGTCACGATGCCCTTGTTCTACAGTCCTTTCCTTAGTACTTCTCTCTCTTTCACCTCCCAGATTGGTCTTGTTAAAGGTTTACCAATTTTATCTTTTCAGAGACCAGTTTTTGCCTATGAATTTCTTCTGTTGCCTTTTTCTGTTTCATATTTTATGGATTTCTATTTCTTATTATCTCCTTCTTTCTTCTTTAGATTTGATTTTAACTCTTCTTTTTCTAAATTAGAAGCTTAGGTCGTTGGTAGTAGACTTTTCTTCTTTTGTAATAATGTGTTTGAAGCCGTAAATTATCCTCTGAGCAATATTTTAGCAGCATTCCACGGATTTTCGTATGGTTTGCTTTTATTACTCAACTTGAGCTATATTATAATTTCCATTCCGTTTCCTTCTCAGACTCGTGGGCTGTTTAGAAATGTGTTAATTTCCATACGTGGTCCATATTGACAGGTGTTCCCTGTGCATTGGAAAAGACTGTTCGGTTGTGTGTAGTCTGCTCTAGGTGTGTGTTGGGTCAGGCTGTTCAACAGTGTTGTTCGGGTCTTCCGTATCGTCCCTGTTTTTCTGTCACCTTATCCTGTCAGTAACAGAAAGGAGTGTTGGAATCTCTTAATTGTGGGTTTGTCTGTTTCTCCTTTTAGTTCTGTCAGTTTTTGCTTCATGTGTTTTGAAGATTTGTTACTAGTACCCAATCATTTAGGATGTTATGATGTCCTTTTATCAACTGGCCCCTTAACAGCATGAACGTCCCTCTTTATCCCTGGTGATTTTTCTTATTCTGAAGTTCGCTTTCACTTGATGTTGCCAGCTGTCCTGTAATCAGTCTCTGGGTGCGGTACAGGCATATATACCTCATTTTTTTGTGTCTTTATTGTGCTTCACAGATACTGCGTGTTTTTACAGATTGGTTTGCAGCCACCCTGCACTGTCAGGTGATGGTTAGCATTTCTTGGCAGTAGAGTAGTTTTTAATTAAGGTACGTCCATTGTTTCCCTAGACACAGCGCTGTTGCACAGTTACTTGACTACATAGTGTAAACATAACTCTTCTATGCCCTGGGAAGCCAGAACGTGTCTGTGACTGGCTTCATTGTGACAGTCACTTCATCGTGGTGGTCTGGAACTGAACTTGCAGTATCTCTGAGGTATGCCTGTACCCTTTTCCATCCTCTTGCTTTTAACCTATTTCTTTAACGTGTGTTTCTTGAAGACAGGCTATGGTTATCCAGCGCGCCAGTCTCTCCCATTTATTGGGCACGTTGCAGTTAATGTACCCGTCAGCGTGGCTGACTTTATTCTACGATTTTGCTCATTGCTTTCCTTCTCTACATTCGTTCTTTGTCTCCCTTTCCCCAGTTTCCTACCCTAAAGGAGTATTTCGTTTGGCCAGCACAGCACCAGCCAGTAGAACTTCCAGCAGTGACGAAACGTGCTGTGTCTACACTGTCCAGGATGCTGGCTGCTGGCCACAAGTGGCTGTGGAGCACTTGACATATGGCTGGTATAACTGAGCGAAAGGAATATTTAATTATATTTAACTTGAAATAATTTAAATACAAATAGCCACTTGGGTTAGTTGCTACAACATTGAAGAGTGTGACTGTAAGGTTTACAGTATGCATCTTTAACTTCCCGTGATCTACGTCGAAATGGTATTCTGTGACGTTACGTATAATGCAGGAATTTCACAACAATTGCTCCTTACTGTTCTTTGCACATTTATTTTCAGGGATTTTACTTCTATATGTTAGTAACTCTAAACTGTTGTTGTTTTTGCTTTAAGCAGTCCTTTAGAGATAATTCTTTAAAATAGAAATGAAAATGAGAAAATACTCTGATTTGCCTATTTTGAGATTCTAAATATATTGGAAGGCCACTGGAGGGGTTTTAGCAACTTCATCAGGTAGATAGATGGCTGCTTTGTGTGGGCAGTGATTTGTGGGAGGGGAGACAGAGAAGCTTGAGAGCAGAAGCGAGGTCATCCAGGAGCCTGTTGAAATGGCACAGGCAAAAGTGAAGGTGCTAAGAAGTGGCTAGATTTGGGGTCTTTCTGGGAGTTCGATATACTCTAGTTATTATGTAAAATGTGTCTTGGTTGTTTGAATAGCGTTATCCCACATTCTTGCCCTGTTTCCTATCCTGTTTGCTTTTCAAAAATATTGGGTTGGCCAGAAAGTTCCTTTGGTTTTTTAGTAAAAATAATAGACGTTTTTCATTTTCACCAAGAACTCTATTGAACAACGTATTCACCATTTTGTTCTACTGCCTTCTGCCATTTTTCAGGCAACTTCATAATTCCATCTTCCCAAAACTTTTTGTCTTCTTGAGCAGAGAACTGTTGCAGGTGTCTTTTACAGTATTCCAGGGACCTGAAATTTTTTCCATGAAGAGAATTTTGCCAAGACCGAAATAAGTGGAAAATCCGAAGGTGCAATGTCTGGTGGATACGGCAGATGAATCAGAACTTCCCAGCCAAGCTGTAACACTTTTCGCCTGGTCATCAGAGAAACACAAGGTATTGTGTCATCCCGATGGAAGATGATGCGTTTTCTGTTGACTAATTCCGGACGTTTCTCATCGAGTGCAGCTTTCACTTGGTCTCATTGGTAGCAGTACTTGTTGAAATTAATCGTTCGGTCTTCCAAAAGGAGCTCATAATAGAGGATTCTCTTCCAATCCCACCGTATACACAGCATCACCTTCTTTGGATGAAGACCGGCCTTTGACGTGGCTGGTGGTGGTTCATTTCGCTTGCCCCACAGTCTCTTCCATTCCACATTATCGTACAGTATCCACTTCTCATCGCCTGTCACAATTTGTTTTAAAAACAGAACATTTTCATTACGTTTCAGTAGAGGACTGCGTGCAGAAATAACGGTCAAGAAGGTTTTTTCCGCTTAACTTACGTGGAACCCAAACATCAGAGTCATCAAAGCAGTGCACATAACCAGGCCGGTACACATGGTCCTCACAGCTTGATTTGGATAGTTAGAGCATGTCGGCTGTCTCCCACGTGGCATAGCGTTGACTGTTCTCGGTTCATGTCTTGATTTGATCGCTATCAACTTTAACCGGTCTTCGCGACCATGGAGCGTCGTCCAGCGAGAAATCTCCAGCACGGAACTTCGCAAACCACTTCTGACGCGCTCGATCCGTCACAGCGCCTTCCCCATACACTGCGCAAAGCTTTGTGTGCGTTTCAGTTGCGTTTTTACCTTTCTCGAAATAATAAAGCATACTATGCCAAAAATGTTGCTTTTTTCTTCCATCTTCAGTATTAAAATGGCTACACAAAAGCTCACCAGTTTTGATGAGTTTTTTTTTTTTTTTAATGCACGCCGAAATGACAGCTGTCACAGTACAACCTAACAAAATTGGTTCGAATGAAGTAAAAGACAACTAAGCGCTACTAGAGCCACATCTCACGGACAAAAACGAACGAACCTTTTGGCCAACCCAGTAGTTGTGAACGTTAAAACAGCCATATCCATGCCTAATTTTAATTAGAAAATGTTGATTCACTGGGTTTTGTGACTCATCTTGCTGTAAATAGAGTTGTCCACCTAACTCCTAGAATTTGTCGTGTGTTAGTAGGACAAGACAGAATACAGTATAGAGATTTTTTTATGTGTCGTATTTATTCCTTTTCCATTTAAAGAGGAGTGATGGATTATAACATATGGAACAGGTGGTTTGTACAGTTTGATTAGGAGCAATGGGTTATGGCATAGACTTGCTTAATTTCCTCCTGTTTCATCCTCTTAGGTGGATATCTGTGGGTTTCACAACTTAAAGTGATAAGTTTTCTAGTGTGCTCATTAGTTTTGTTTGTTTTTTAAAAAAAAGATAATTTAAGCAGATGAAGAAAGGAGGAATTCTGGATGCAGAGCCTTCTGTAGTTTGATGGGGAATATGCCTGCTTCCCAGGCTGAGATGCTGATTGGTGTCGTCTAACTTGAGTGATTCCTGTTACCTTGCCCCAGACTCTGAGTTCCCTGTGGTGTTAGAAATTTTCTCATCTTTACATCAGATTTTACCATGTTTTGGCTTTTAAGCAGAGATATGGTTCCACTTCGAAAGCTCTGGAAATAATTCTCAGATTGCATATGTTTATCTCAATTCTGACATCCAGATTGTTTGCCTTGAAATTAAATGATGGTATTGTAAACTGTCAGTGGAATAGTCAGTTGTGGAATCTTATGCTATCTAGTTCACGTAGTCTTGAATAATATAAATGTCTAATATAACGTTGCCTCGCTTGAGTTCCGTATGTTTTCACACAGATGAGGCTAGTAGTGAAGTATACACAGAGCTGTGGTAACTGCTATCAGGAGATTGCAATTACTAATCGCTGATTTCAGACAGTTAATTTATTTTCAGTGTCCACTAACATTACACAGCCTGCTTTCTTTCCCTCCCTCCCTCCTTCCCTTCCTAACTTCCTTCCCTTCCTTCCCTTCCTAACTTCCTTCCTTCCTTCCTTCCATCCATCCATCCATCCATCCATCTTTCTTTCTTTCTTCTTGTGCTTAACTGTTTAAGTAGGTTCTGGATTGCATCCAAACGAGGCTTGGTACAGTCTCATCTAGAATAGGGCTAGAATGAATATGTGATATTGTGCTTAAAAGCGATGCTGACTTTTCAGTAAATGGCTCCTTTTCTTTAAGTATTTGGGACCAGCAAAGTTGAGGGACTTGGCCATATGGCTTCAGTGAGATTTAAGTAGCCTTTGCGGTGGTGACTGACCTCCTGCTTGTGGAGGTGAGTGGCGCCCCATTTTGCTGACTGGTGGAATCGACGTGGGCCCAGCTTAGAGCCTGTGAAATGATGGGCTCCTCTGCGACCTGTCCTGATTTTTCGTCTGACCGCCAGCAGAGGCACAGCCAGCCAGCGTGTGCTCCCTCCTTTATCTGGCTCACTGCAGATCAGTTACTCCATCACTTTCTAGGGGGCAGGCGACCTCACGCCGCATAGTTCACGTAACTGAATGCTCTGCAGAAATAAGCATAGATAGGACGAGGCCTGTCCCCTTCAGGAGCGTAAAAGCTGGTCATGAAGAGAAGGCACAGATAGTTATAACCATAGCCGGTAGCGCTCAGACGAGGGAGGGGCCTCCTTGGCTCCTGGGCCTGTCTGGAGGCTGTTGGGAGGCCCTGTGGGTGGGAATGGAAGCCGGGCTTCTGGTCCACATGTCTCAGCTGCTGGCACATTGGAGGAGGGCACCTGGAACTGGGAGCAAGATCATACTTGTGCCTGCTTATTAGTATGTCTTGCTTTCTCTGTAGTTGCGAACGGAGCACCTTTTAAGCAGGTACTTGCATCTGTGTAATCAAAGAGAAGAAGGTAGTTGCAGTACCCTCTTCCCAAGAAACAACTTACAAACAGACTGCTCCAAACACACGGCAGAGGCAGAATTAGGCCATGCCTCGCGTCCAGAGTCACCTGAATGTACCCCACACACTCCCAGCCGCGTGCCTGTGCTTCGAGTGGCCTTCCCCGAACGGCCCCTTCCTCATCCCCCCACCTTTCCAGTCTTGATTACAATCTTCCCAGAAAAGAGGATTTTTTCCTTCCGATTCCCACGTGTCCTTTTGGCTCACGTTGGTACAGATCAACTCTTCCTAGCCAAACAGGGCAGTCTGACACGCAGCCTTCTTGGGCAGCGTGGAGATTTTTTGTGCAATGGACAGAGCACAGCAGCTACAGATTCTGCGAGGTGGGCCCCGTCTCCCCTGATGAGTGTCTGGGCTTTAGGAAGAGCGAGCTGGGGTTTTCAGCTCTGGTCGAAACATGGGCTGATCTGGAAGGAGAAGCCGGTGGGGTGGGGGAGGGCTTCAGGGGCATTCAGTGGCTGCCCTGCGGCCCGGGCCACCTGTCCCCGTCCACCTGCGGACCCCTCCGCACACTGCCGTTTGGGTGATGGAGGGACTTGCTTGTTTCCGTCACGTGAGGGCGAGGAGGCAGCCTGTGTGTGAGCAGTGTCGGCACAGCTGAGCGCTGGGAAAGCCCGTTTCTTCTCTGAGGCAAGCCTGAAGTCCCGGAGCTGACTCCAGCCTGCCCATCGGCAGAGGGCCGGGCGCCCAGGGCTGGGGAGAGCTTTGCCTCTCCCTCGTGGGGCAGCCTGTCTGCACCACTTTATTGATCTGGGCCTCCTAGAGTTATTGGGCACGAGAGACAGTGGGTTTGTTATCCTCATGGCAGTCCTACTGTTTTACAGGTCGTCAGTCCTCAACTTACTTGAGGACCCGCGAAGTCAAATGGCCCCAGGGTGCCCAGTGGTGACCTGAGTCAGCGTGAGTTTCACCTCCTCAGGGAACCCTGAGTCCCCGTCTCACAGATGCCCCTCTGATCAGCTAGGTTCTAGCTGAAGGATTTCACGAGGCACACAGACCCAGCTTTGACCAGGGAACCACTCTTTGCATAAAGTAACAGATATTTTTCAAGATGCTCACAGTTACCATTTTCATAACTACTAACCCCTCAATACCAAAATGGAATTGTTTTGCAAACTTGGCTTTAGAACTTGTGGAAGCAAATTGTAGAGGGTGCTTTCTGTCTGGGCAGACAGTAGAGTCCATGAGCTGGGAAATGCCGTTAGGTTCAGGAAGCAGTGGAGACCACGGGAGGGGGTGTGTTGATGCTGTCTGCTTCCCAGGAGACACCCCCAGGGTCCCTAGCACTGAATGGTGCTCCACGGTGGCCAGACTCAGCAGGCCTGTCTCAAGAATTCGCAGGAAGACCAGTGGCGCTGGGATGTGTCCGGAAAGCTCGGAGCAGAGCAGTGCCCAGTGGTTATCACTCAGGTTTAGTGTAATTAGACACTGAACTCTAGAAATCAAAGGAAGACTGGACTTGCATAGGAAGTGCGTACGTTGGGGCATGAGGAGTGGGTTGAAAAGTTATCCAGTAACTTATTTTTCTCACGTGGATCCGTCTAACATATGTGACTTCGTTAATTGAAGGTGGTGACAGGCTAAACTAAGCTGGGATTCCCCAGGGACAGACTGGAATTTCTGTAACCAGTCTAATGGAAACAAACCTGAAGAAAACAGAACATACCTCTCTTGTCCCTGCGCACTCCCGCCCACCAAAATCAAATAAAGCAGCTTTCGTAGTGAAGAATTCAGTTTTCACCCCAATTTTATGATGCAGTGACTTTCTGTGTTCCTGATGTGGGACTGTTCTTTTAAAAATGTCTTAATCTAGCACTTGGCCCCGGACCCTAGCGGCACAGGAGAGAAACCTGTGCTCCCGGGTCCCCACCAGAAGCTCCCTTCCTCATGGCCACGGGATTTCATCGGAAGAGGCCTCTCATTTACAATGCTTCCTGTCTTGCTCTCGTATAAATGGCTACCACGTTTCCACTGGGAATTATCGCTGTTCTTCATTTTAGACACTTGACTGTCCTCTAAGTGGTTTATTTTATTCCCATGGCTAGAAGGAAAGTACAGAAAGGGTTTCGTAATATGAATGTGACCGTGGGCCAGGAGTTATGTTTTGAAAAGGGCTGAAGAGTAAATGATACTCCTGCTTTGTTGTGTTTGCGTCGACTTTCCCGTTTTGTTCAGAGTGAGCATTTGTTGTTCGAAGTTATTAACTGGAGATGGCATTAGAAGGACTACTTTGGAGGCATCTGACCTTCTTGTTTTCTGGCTGGTAATAAAGATATTTTGGTTCTGTTAATGAAGAGTTTTGGCACGCATGCAAGATAAATATCATCTATAAAGCAAAGTTTCGGATACTTTGGGGTGTTTTCCATGTAAGATACCTTTGTAGAAATAGGGCTTTCCTCTTCGTTTTACCTACTGGTGTGTTCATTGGAAACCATAACTTTATGGGATTTGCTCCTGAGAAATGAACTGAATGTACGTTATTTTTCAGAAAGCTTTGTGAATTTACCACATACGTTTTGGAACACAAACATAAAATTGAGCTTAGCTTCCAGTGAGCAGACTTCCAGTTTTCCCTAAATGCGTGTTTCACGTGTAGCTCTGAGTTGTCGAAGCTGCTGCTGGTGCGTCCCAGTCACTGTGGAGCTGTCTCTGGTTGGGCCTCCTGGCCCTGGTGTCCCCTTCTGCGCCTGTGGCCTGGCCGTGGCCCACCTTCCTGGGGCAGCGGGCTCCAGTGGAGCCAGGCTCCAGCCCTGCGCTGAGTCGTTTCCCAAAGCATCCCAGAGCCAAACCGGTGGGCTTGGTGTGGAAAACAGCTCATGACATCCACGTATGTGCTGTGAGCTAGGAGGGCACCGGGCGCTGTGCTCAAGTCCACTTTGAAGTGTAGGTTCTGAGGGGAAAACACAGCTCAGCCTGTTAGGAACCCCAACTGGAGTAAGGATGAAACTTGCTGGGGAGTTGAGATAGTTGAAGAAACTTGATCCAAAGTAAAATTTAACTAGCTTCACACATCTTCCTTGTCTTCTGGTTTTCTATAAGATTGAAAGGATGATGGAACAGGAATTTGTCCTCTCCAGGAGATGGAAGCTAGTCTTTCCTTGGAAGAAACCTGAGCAGCCGTTTATAAGGCCAAAACCCGAATTTGGCTACCAATCCAAAGGGATCCCTTCCCGCCCTTAGAAGCCACCGACCCACAGCGGCTCCCCCAGAGGAGCCGTTGGGGCGAGGATGTCCCCATCCTGGGCCGTTCTCCCAGCTACTCCTGTGGCCGCACGTCCTGGGCCCCACCAGGCAGAATGGGTCCACACCCCCGCCTCACCTTCCTGGTCCTGGGTCATCAGGCATCTAGGGTTTCCCTTTTAAGTGGCTCAGATTGCTTTGAAGGTACTCTGAATAATTTGGGGTTACAATGGACCAGTTGCTTTCTTCTCTATTTAGCGTGCCAAGTGGACGTTTAGAGCTCCATGTTCTCGGTCTATGAAAATACCTTTATGAGTATTGATTTGGGTTGAACACAGGTTAAGTGTCACCGTGCCCGCGTGCATGTACGCGCACGCACACACACTCAGGGAGCACTGCGTACGTTGTGTGAGTATGGAGTAGAATATTTTATTTTCCTTGATGGAATATTCCACACTGTAAGCTCTCTATGTCTAGTTACAGACCTTTAGGATATTAGAATTTTCTTTCCAGTCCTTTTATGATGAAACATGAGGGTTTAACTCCTTTTGCAGGGACGGGGTGGTTAAGCAGTGTAAGTGCAGTAACGTAGTCACCGGCACTGTTTGTGTGAGCCATGTCACCTTCTGGCTCTTCGTAAAGGCTGTGCCTTCACATGGATGGTCTTTAGGGAGAAGTTAAGTCAGTCTGCATTTCTGCTGTGGCTCACAGATAAAGAGCCTTCGTGATCTCGGATGAATCCCAGGTGGATGTTTTCCCGTACCTCAAGACCACAGTGCAGGCTTTCACAGGTGAGAGGCCTGGCGGCAGGACTTGAAAGGGAAGGTGTGACAACCTGGTTGGAGGTGTATTTCTGGACTTGCCGGGAGAGTGCTTCCACCATCTCTCCTTGTGAGCATGAAATTATCCAGTAGTCGAAAAGGAAGATGCAGTTTAAGCACGAGTTACGTCAAGTGATTATTTCTTTTCAGGGAGACGCTAAATAACGTGTCAGAGAGCTGCCCGTGCCCTTGGATGCATATATCTGATCCCAGAGCAATGGACCTTTGCTAGAAACAATGGAGAGAAAGTGGGCAGTTGGTTTGCAGCTGGGTTCTTTGTCTGCTTAATCACGGTGCGTCTCCGCCTCTAGCCAGCTGGCCGTGTCCACCTTCTGCGTGCACCAGGTCCTCGCCGCACTTAGTTAATATGTGATTCTCTCCACATCGCAGCACCCCCCAAGGAGCAACAGGTGCTGGCACGGGTGTTGTCTGTCCACATGAAAGGGCCTGGCCACTGTGATTGCGCTTCTCTTTGATCTCCCTGTAGAAGGTCGGCTTGTCTGCCTAGAGATTCCTCTGAAGGGCAGTTTAAAAGTTGGATTTGAGCAACATCAAGTGAAATGTCTTCCCATCTCATGCCGTGAGGGGCTCTTTGGTGTAGCTCATGGCTGGATGCAAGGAAAGATATTAACCCTTCCTTTGACATCAACTGGCTTGCAGGCTGAGATTTCCATCTGCCTCTCTCCTTGGCATTCAGGAAAAATAACCGAACCATTTTTGTGCACGTAAAGCTCCCGAGCCCTAGAAGGTGAACTCGTTGCGCTGTTTAAGATTCGTTTTGAGACTCGGTTACCTTTACTTTGTTCGTGCACGTAAGGTTGAATGCAGTTGGATGGGTGAGACACTTAGAACTGACGGAAAAAGAGGACAGAAGGAAGATTTTCACGGGCAGAGCTGAGACGCTTTTCTCAAGGTGTTGTGAGCAATAAAATAATCCGTTTTTAATGGTGAGCTGGTAAGGGCTACTTAGATACCAGTTACTGGGTAAAGTGCTATCAGCAGGTGAAGTCATTTTGTGAATTATTTCATGGCACTAACATGCTCACACTGGGGGTGGGGGGAGAAAAAACCAGATTCCTTCTGATGCTGTTTGTTTAAAAAAAAATGACTCACTTTAAAAATAGTTGCTTTGGGGCTTCCCTGGTGGCGCAGTGGTTGAGAGTCCGCCTGCCGATGCAGGGGACGCGGGTTCGTGCCCTGGTCCTGGAGGATCCCACATGCCGCGGAGCGGCTGGGCCCGTGAGCCATGGCCGCTGAGCCTGCGCGTCCGGAGCCTGTGCTCCGCAACGGGAGAGGCCACGGCAGTGAGAGGCCCGCATACCGCAAAAAAAAAAAAAAAAAAAAAAAAATAGTTGCTTTATTTTGTAAATACTTTAGGCAAGTGCATTGCTGTCCAGAAATACACATTTATACTTGTTTTTAATGAGGTTTGAAATCTCAAACCTCATCAGTATCAGTATGATCATAAAGTGAAACCAGAGGAAGTAGTTTGTGGCTGGTATTTCCCATCCATGTTTCCAGGTTATATATTTTGTTTCTTAACTTTTTCGGTTAGGACCAGTCTGACTTTTTATAACCAATAAATATCCCCACTTCTTAGGAATTTGTAGCTGAGCTGTAGCGACATGGCCCAAGATTTATGGGGTCCCATTTAAGGGTAGGCAGTGATTTTTTTTTTGAAAAACAGGGACGAGAGTTTACCTCTCTGTTCTCATAAACTGTGCTGAAGAGCCAAATGATAGTTTGTTGACTGAATATGTCAGGCATCCTGCCACATGTGGTTCAGATGATGAGACAGAGGAATGAAAGATTCAGGGCAGGGACAGTTCTGACAGATGTCAGCTTCTATAAGTTTTACTGTTTCAGGGTTATTTACATTTATAACCATGATGGCTTACATGTGCATATGGTTTTATAATTTTTTGAGATTATGAAAGGTATACATGATCAGTGCCGAAAATAAAAAAGGAGAAAGAAAGTCATTGATATCCGCCTCACAGACATAACTGATGTTTATATTTTATCAGTCCTGCTGGTTTCTTTTCCAGGCATACAGTATACAAGCTGTAACACATTGTGGATCACGTTGCATATAATGTAGTGTGATACGCCTCTTCAAACAACATATGTATTATTCCACATCATTAGATGTTACTTTTACTGGATACATAGTAGCCTGTCCTACAGATGTTATCATAATTTATTTAACATCATTTAATACCCTGTGATCAGTTATTTAGGTTACCTTCATTTTTAACTGTGCCAGATTTTATTGCTGTGCGATCTTCGAAGTTAATTGCATGTGGGTTGCTTTAGAGTTGATAAAGCACTTTCTAATGGCACCTCTCATTTGATTGGCACGGTGGCCCCAAGAGGCAAGGAGGCCACTGTGTCACAAACGAAGAGACTGAGGCTCAGAAGGATTAAAGTGAGTGTTTTAAGATGTCACCCTTCAGTATAGGACACAGACAAGTGCCAGAGGATTCTGGAGTCGGCATGACGGAAGACCGGGCTGTTTTTTCACCTCAGTGGCAGTGATTCCTTCATTTTTTCAACAGACGTCTTAAGCGCTGAGCGTCCGTCAGGCTTGGTGAATGAGACAGACCCTCGTGCACTGCTGCGTGAGGGAACCAGGTTGCTTCTTAGGTAATATGGGGAGTATCTGTGCTCATTTTGGTGGTCGGAGGAAAGGCTTGTTCACCCAGCCACAGTAGAGAGCAAGCTCAGAGGATTGTCTTTGTTCTGGGAGTGACAGGGTGCTTTCACAGTCAAGTTAAGGGTAGTCTCCTTTCATGGTGGTTGGTCCCATGTCTCATGCTGCTGAGAGAACTGGACTTGTCGCCGAGAAGTGTTCAGGTACAGTGGAACAAGTGAAGGCAGAGGAAAGCGTCATTTAAATATAGCCCTTTGAAAAAATTGCTTAACTCTGACACCTAAAAGTATTTTCTGAACAAAATGTTATGTGAGGGCTTCCCTGGTGGCGCAGTGGTTGAGAGTCCGCCTGCCGATGCAGGGGACACAGGTTCGTGGCCCGGTCCGGGAAGATCCCACATGCCGTGGAGCGGCTGGGCCCGTGAGCCACGGCCGCTGAGCCTGCGCGTCCGGAGCCTGTGCTCCGCAGCGGGAGAGGCCGTGACAGTGAGAGGCCCGCGTCCCCAAAAAAAAAAAAAAAAAAAAAGAGAGAGTAGTAGGTACCCAGATATTAAAGGGCAAATAATTTTAATTCAAAATGGGTTTGTCTAATATAGCGTCAGTAAATATCATCTTTGAAGAGCTAGATAGTAACTATTTTGGGCTTTGCCGTCTGTAGTCTGTCTCAGCTCCTCTCCTCTGCCATTGTTGAAAGGCAGCTACAGACGATATATAAGTAACGAGTGTGGCTGTGTCCCAGTAAAGCTTTCTTGCTCTTCATTCTTTGTTTAGATCCATGTTTCCACCTGGCATCATTTCCTTCTGCCTGAGGATGTCTGTAAACCTTTCTCATAGCGGCAGTCTGCTGGAGGTGAATTCTTGGAGCGTTTATATGTCCAAAAATTCTTCATTGCTCATTGACATTGAAAGATATTTTCACTGGGTATAGAATTCTAGACGGACAGGTTTTTTTCCTGTCTACTTTATAGATTTTGCTCCGCTGTCTTCTTGTCTGTATTGTTTCCAATAAGAATTCTGCTGTCATTCTTACTTTTTCATTCCTTTCTATGTAAATGTGTCTTTTTTCCTCTGGCTACGTATAAGACTCTTTCTCAAAGTTTTCGAGAAATTTGGTTATGATGAGTCTTGGTGTAGTTTTCTTCATGTTTCTTGAACTTGGTTTCGTTGAACATCTTGGATCTGTGCGTTCATAGTTTGCATTAAATTTGCAAATATTTAGGCCGTTATTTCTTCAAATATGTTTTCTCTTTTCCTCCCTTTCAGAAACTCCAGTTATACCTATATCAGGTTGCTTGGAATTGTCCCACAGCTCACTAATGCTCTTTCTTTTCTTCCTTCCTTTTTGGATCCATTTTGGACAGTTGCTATAAGTATGTGTTCAGGTTCACTAATCTTTTCTTCTGGAGTGTCTAATCTGCTGTTATTCCCATCCAGTGTGTTTTTCATTTTAGATTTTGTAGTTTTCATCCCTGGACGTCCGATTTATGTCTTTATTTCCATATTCTACAGTTCTAACTAGCTTTCTGAACATCTGAAAAAGTTAGGATGACTTTTTGTGTCCTTGTCTAATTCTGATGTCTGAGTTAGTTCTGGGTTGTTTGCAAGTGGTTGTTTCTTATCGTAAAGGGTCATATTTTCCTGCCTTTTTCATGCCTGGTAATCCTCCATGGGATGCCTGGCATTGTGAATTTTAACTTGTTGGGTACACGGTGCTTTTGCCTTCTAATAAATATTCTTGAGCTTTGTTCTGAAATGCAGTTAACTTTCTTGAGATAACCTGATTCCTTTGGGTCTTGCTTTTACAATTTATTGGGTAGAATCAGAGCAGTGCTCATCCTGGGGCTAATTATTCTCCCCCGAGGCAAGACCTGAGTGCTCTCCCTGATGCTCCATGAATTAGGAGGTTTTCCAGTGTGCCTGTTGGGAAAAGGTGTATCTCCAGCCCTGTAGAAGCATCTTGACTGTTCCCACATCTTTCCTCAGTGTGGTGTAGTTTCCTCACGTGAATGTGCCGGCAGTACTCTGTGGATACTCGAGGAGGACCACCAGAGTCCTTTTTCTGTGCTGCGTCCTCTTCTATCCTGCAGACTCTGCCTGCCCTGGTCTCCTGGGTCCACAGCTGCATCTCTTCAGTGAGGGAAGCATTCTCTGCCTGTGTACCCTGCTGGGTGCCGTGACCTGGAAATGCTCAAGTAAGCTAGGGCCGTCGTGGCATTCACCACGTTTCACCACGTTTGTGTCCCATCTGTCATAGGTCACTCTGCTTGACTATCCAGTGTCTTAAAACTGTTGTTTCATATACTTTGTCTACTTTTTCTTTTTTGTTTGCTTTAGGTGGGGAAATAAATCTTGTCCCTGTTACTCCTTCTGTCTTGCCTAGAAACAGAAGTGCTTAGGTGTTGGGGTTTTTTAAAATTATTTTTAAGTGAATAATTTAAATTTAAGATATTACAGTGTCAAGTAATTGGTTTCCCCTAAACTGCCTGATGATTATTGAACTTTTGCTTTATTTCCAAATGTTTCTCATCGTGTAAACTGGAGCATACATGAAAAGAAGGTACATGAAGACACAACCTGCATGTCTCAGCGAAAAGAATAAAAAAGCTTCTTACAGATGGGTCACAAGGAAACCCTGGTGTATACGGCAACAAGGTTGATACGGCGAGTAGACATGCATTCTCTGTGCCCAGCACTGTGAAGAAGTAAATTTGGTTTTCTGAGTTATCCTTTTATCTTTTTTGTTTTCTTTAAGTAGGCTAGGGTTTGTAAGGTTCATCTATGAAGTAAAAAGTTTATCATCACAGCATTTTGCCCCATGGTTAAAATTTCTGCAGTAGAGAAGCCCCAGAAGTGCACATTGTCTTTTCACTGGAGTCCAGGTTGGGGCCTTGGCTTACTTACCTTGGACAGAAACCCTCTCGGGGTTGTTGACGATGGGGTGCGTTAACACATCACCAGCACAGGTGCCAGCGCCCGGTAGGCACTTGATAAACGACGGCTTTTAGGGGATTGTCCTTGCTCATGTCATTGAAAATGGGCCTCTGTGTCAATTAGGCTTGCAGCCCACCTTGGAGTGAATCACACCTTTGCAATATCTCTAGGCAGCCGTTGCTGAAAGCAGGCCTTAATGCTACTATTTCTCCGTTTGTGAATCATACTTCTTATTTATTTTTCTTTTTCTTGGCTTCTCTGGCTAAGGTCTCTTAATATAGTTTTGAGTAGAAGTCGTGATGATGGGCATTCTTGTCTTGTTCCTAAATTTAAAGGAAGAGCTTTAAGCATTGTACTAATGGTTTACTGTGAGTTCTATAGCTTGTTTTGTGGATGTCCATTTCCCTCCAGAATGAAAGTCGTTTTTGAGACGACGACATTTTGTCTTCAGTGAGGCCATGTTCACTTTTGCACTTGTAAGGAAATATTTGGGAAATACATGCGAGCAGGACAAATCAGATGATCTTTCGAGTAAATCAGATGTTACACAGCTGAACAGTGGTCTACAGGTAATCGCACGCAAGTTGGCAGTTAGGTTTCCCGCTCATTAGCTGAATGCTGAAAGTTGCGCTTTCTAATTAAAGAGCCGAGTTTAAATTGCCGAGAGCAGCCACACTTGACTTGTCTAAATCCGAGGGCGTAGAAACCTGTAGGGTTTTCTAAGAGTTGCTTCTCTTAAATAAAAGTGTTTTTGTTTCTCACGTATTTTACATTTTCAATGACCTGCACGCCTTGTCACTAATTCGTGTGTTGTGATAGGTAATGGAATGTATATCTGCAGACTCCACTGGGTATAAGTGGAGTTCTCACCTCTTAACTAGTTCCTTGAACAGTGTCCCTGTCATTCCCAGGGAGGCCTAGTGCCCCTTGAATAGAAAACTACTGAGAAATGGGCGCGGAACGTGTCTTATGAGCCTGTGGTGTAGATGGGCCTGCAGTGACCTGTGACTGCAGGGCCCTTGACAAAGTGGAGTGCCTTGTACAGTGGGCTCTGCCTCTTTGCTGGAATCCTTACATCCATGGTAACTGAGGTATCTTGAGATCACGGTTCCTCACGGGTGGTCTTTCCGAATGTCCGTGTACGTGCTCAGTACAGACTGGTTTCTTTTTTCCTTTCCGGCTGAATGAATCGGCAGGGCTGGGACTAAGTGAAGCAGGAGACCCAGCCTGGGGGCAACATTTAAGGAAGTGCTCACTCTCAGGTTTGTGCAAGTGTTATGTACTAGATTGTGTCCCCCACACTTCATACGTTGGGACTCTAGCCCTTAGTACCTGAAAGCACGGACTGTATTTGGAGTTAAGGCCTATAGAGAGGTGAGGAAAGTAAAACAAGACTGATAGGGTGGGCTTTGATCCACTCTGACTGGTGTCTCGTTAGAACAGAAGATAAGGACACAGAGATGCCAAAGGTGCTCGTGCGTACAGAGGGGTGCCTGTGAGAAGAGGCAGCAAGAAGGTGGCCATCTGCAAGCCAAGGAGAGGGGCCTCAGAACGAAACAGACCCTGCTGACCCCTTGAACTTGCACATCCGACCTCCAGCTCTGTGAGAAGAAGATAAGTTTTTGTTGTTAAGCTACCCAGCGTGTGGTATTTCCTTACGGCAATCCTAGCAAACCAATACAGCAGGTGCCAGCACTGCACCGCACAGCCCTGGAAGTGACTGCCTCCTCAGGTTAGTCCTCAGCACGGCTCCTAGCTCACCCCAGGCTCTGGGCCTGTATTTTAGATGGACACACATTTCCTTAGTCGAGCAGAAGGTGATGGACGAGGTGGTTGTTGAAGAGGAGTGTGGGCCCAGCAGTCTCTCCTTCACGCACTCACGGAACGTTCCGCTAACTGCATCCAAGTCTCTGAGACGCAGCAGTGTTTGATGGGTTTAGACTAAGCCTGTGGCTCAGCCTCTTCCCTGAAGAGCAAAGAGGCTGCTTCTCTGTGAGAGTCCCCAGCGGACTAAAGAACCACTGTTAACACGAGGTTCACATCTCGCATCGCACATTCCTTCCAGGATGAAATGCTTAAAGCTATATTGGATGTAAATTTCCTGTTAAAAGAAGATGAAAGACCTCAGAATAAAAGGTCCAAGAGAATACCAAAGAACCAAGAGAAGGGAAAACTGACATCTAGGTGTATCACAGTGCCATTTAAGCACATCAAAGGGAAAGTTCTAAAATACTACAGGAAGAGAAAAGGAGAACACGTGTAAAGGAGCAGTGATCATACTGACTTCAGATTTTTCAACAGCAACACCAACTATAAAAAGACAGTGGAGGACTGTTTCAATGTGTTAAAGGAAAACAACTTAGAGAACACAGAATTTCATACCCAGCTCAAATTTTAAAATAAGAGGGCTTGATAAAAATATTCTCTTTATACAGGCCTCAACGTAATGATGACAGTAGATGTAAACGAACTAAACTTACCAGTAAAAAAGACAAAGGTTGATAGATTGAATATAACTCTACATACCACTCATGAGGGGTATATAAAACGTTCAGGCTTTAAGAGGAAGTGGGTGGAATGAGCATACTAGGCAAATACCAACCCAAAGAAAACTGGGTTAGCCATATTCATGTATAAAATAGACTCTAACAGAGAATATTGTTAGCGATAGAAGGGTCACTACATAATCGATAAAACGCAGTATATTAACGTAAACAAAATATAATGGCATATAAGTGAAAGTTAAAATATAACAGTAATTTTGGATCTTAAGAACACATAGTGGTGAAGTTTCTGTTTTAAGAAATTTAGGGGAAAAAAACACCTTAAAGCAAAGAAAAGATAAAATAACAGTAGAAATTAGCAAAATACACAACAAAAATACTATAAGGATAAAGCCATAAGTTGGTTCTTTAAAATAAAAGAGTTGGTTAAAGAAAGGTGAGATATATGTGAAAAATATTATTAAGGAAAATGAAAAGTACAGAAAAATTAGAGATTAAAAGGTTAATAAAACATGATGTCTGTGGGTATATATTAAAGTTTTGAAAACCTGGACAAGATGCACATAACTTCAAAAAAATCATAGCTTATATAAGTGAAACGCTTGAATAATTCTATAACTTCAAAAGTCATAAAAGCAGTGGTTGAAATCTTCCCATAAAGAAAACCCCCCTACTCAGTTTTAATAGTTGATTTCTTCTGTTTCTGAAACACATCCCAATTTCACATTAACTTTTCCAGAAAATAGAGAAGATGAGGCATACTCTCTATCCCGCTCATTCTGTGAGGCCGCCATAGCCTTGAGGCGGGATTCAGATAGACATACCCTGACCGTTGCAAGTCTGTTTCACTCGTTAAAATAGATGAAAAGTATTCTAAATACAGTAGTAGCAAATTAAACCTGACACGGTGTAGGGAAGGTAGGTTTGCTTCAGGTGAGCAAGAAGCATCATGTTAGAGAACTCGTGGATCTCCAGTAGCCGTTTAGAGAGACATTGAGCAGCGCTAGTGATTCAGGGAAATGTCACATCAGGGACGTCCCACGATGGGCACCTTCAGTGGACCGAGACCAAGGAGTCTGACCGTGCCAGCTAGTGGGAAGAGGCGGAGGGTCATCGCATATTGCCCACGGGGCGCGCCAGTGTGAGGGCCTTGGGCAAGAATTTAGCGCTGTGTACTGTAGCTGAATGTTCCCCTAGGTATATACCCACCAAGAGAAATTTTGCAGAAATACAAGAGACATACCAAAGAATGTTTTCTGCAGTGCTGTTCACAATATCGAAAAATGTGGAAGCAATTCACATGCCTATCAACAGCAGGGATACTGTGTGATACTGAGCAAACTGTGCTCTGGTAAACAACAGAACATTATACCAGAGTTGCGGCGCTTGATCTACAGTGACGTGCAACAGTACAGATGAGTGTCAGCAATGGAACTGTAAAACGTTACCCCGAAGGGTTACATCTTGTCTAATTTTTTTCATAAAATGAAATACAGCTGAAACCTAAAATACATTTTGGAAAATCATATAGATGGAATAAGGCTGTTCTTAAAAGAAAGCAAGTGAGTAATGAACGTAGTGATCGGGAGGAAGATGACCTCAGCAAATAGATTGGGGCCTGTGGGGCTTATGTGGATTGGTGTGAGTTCTAGCTTTTGTTTAGGTGATGGGTTCATGGTTATTTCATTCAAAGTATGACATGGTCCCATGATGAGTGTGTTAGGAACCAAGGATTATGATTATAGATACATTTCTGTGTGCCAGACTTCCAAAAACACAACACATACACATATTGTGTTAGTGTTTTCCAGAGAGAGAGAGATACATATATATAGCGTTATAGATAAAGTTATATATATGATATATATATATAATTATGTATATGTACAATTATATATGTGTATGAGATACATGTATGTATGAGATATGTGTGTGTGTGTGTGTGTGTGTGTGTATACACACATCATACTCACCCCAAATCCGTGGTTTACATTATGGTTAACTCTTGGTGAACCTATATGTTTGGACAAATGTGTAATGATCTATATCTACCATATAGAGTCGTTTGAGTGCCCTGAAAATCCTCCATGCTCCCCCTATTTATCCATTCCTATCTCAAAACCTCTGGAAACCACTGTCTTTTTACTGCCTCCATAGTTTTGCCTTTCCAATAAGTCATATAGTTGGAATCGTATAATATGTAGCCTTTTCAGATTGATTTCTTCACTTAGTAGCATGCATTCAAGTTTACTCCGTGTCTTCTCGTGATACGATAGCTCATTTCTTTTTGGTGCTGAATAATATTCCGTTATCCAAGTGTACCAGTTTATATATCCTTTCTCCTACTAAAGAATCTTGGTTGCTTCCAGATTTGGGCAATTATGAATAGAGCTGCTGTAAACATCCGTGTGCAAGTTTTTGCATGGATATAAGCTTTCATCTCCTTTGGGCAATTACCAAAGAATGTGACTGCTGATTGTATGGTAAGAGTGTGTTCAGTTTTGTAAGGAAAACTGCCAAGCTGTGTCCCAAGGTGGCTGTACTGTTTTGCATTCCCAACAGCAATGAATGAGAGTTCCCGTTGCTCCACATTCTCACCGGTATTTGGTTTTTGTCAGTGTTCAGGATTTTGGCCATTTCTAGTAGGTGTGTAGTGGTGTCTCATTATTTTATTTTGCCTTTCCTTGATGACATATGCTTATTTTCCATCTGTTTGTCTTCTTTGGGAAGGTGTCTCTTCAGGTCTTTGGCCTGTTTTTTAATCAGGTTTTTTTGTTTTCTTACTATTGAGTTTTAAGAGTTCTTTATATATTTTAGATCAGTCCTTTAGCAAATGTCTGTTGCAAATGTTTTCTTAGTCTGTGGATTGTCTTATTTTGTTGACATTATCTTTCTCAGAGCAGAAGTTTTTAATTTACGGAAGATCAGTTTATCAGTTATTTCTTTCACGAGATTGTGCCTTTGGTGTTTTATCTAAAAGGTCATCACCATACCCAAGGTTATCTAGGTTTTCTCCCTTATATAGTTTTATGATTTACATTTAGGTCTAAGATCCATTTGGAGTTAATTTTTGAGAAGGGCATAAGGTCTGTGTCTGGATTTTTTTTTTTTTTTGCAAGTGGGTGTTCAGTTGTTCCAGTACCATCTGTTGAAAAGACAATCTTTTCTTCATTGTACTGCCTTTGTTCCTTTGTTAAAGATCGATTGACTATACTTATGTGAGACTATTTCTGGGTACTGTATCCTGTTCCGTTAATCTATTTGTCTACTTTTTCACCAATACCACACTTTTTTTTAAAATTAATTAATTTATGTTTGGCTGCCTTGGGTCTTTGTTGCTGCGCACAGGCTTTCTCTAGTTGCAGTGAGCAGGGGCAACTCTGTTGCCGTGCGCGGGCTTCTCATTGCGGTGGCTTCTCTCGTTGCGGAGCACAGGCTCTAGGCACGCGGGCTTCAGTAGTTATAGCACGCGGGCTCAGTAGTTGTGACACGCGGGCTCTAGAGCGCAGGCTCAGTAGTTGTGGCGCACGGGCTTAGTTGCTCTGCGGCATGTGGGATCTTCCCGGACCAGAGCTCAAACCCGTTTTAAAATTAATTAATTTATGTTTGGCTGCCTTGGGTCTTTGTTGCTGCGCACAGGCTTTCTCTAGTTGCAGTGAGCAGGGGCAACTCTGTTGCCGTGCGCGGGCTTCTCATTGCGGTGGCTTCTCTCGTTGCGGAGCACGGGCTCTAGGTGCGCAGGCTTCAGTAGTTGTGGCTCACAGGCTCAGTAGTTGTGGCGCACGGGCTTAGTTGCTCTGCGGCATGTGGGATCTTCCCGGACCAGAGCTCAAACCCGTGTCCCCTGCACTGGCAGGTGGATTCTTAACCACTGTGCCACCAGGGAAGCCCCTTTTTCCATAGATAGATAGATAGATATGTGTGTGTGTATATGTATATACGCACAGACACACACACACACGTACACACACACACACACACACACAGCAGGTTCTTATCAGTCATCCATTTTATACATATTAGCGTATACATGTCAATCCCAATCTCCCAGTTCATCCCACCACCACACACCCCCCTACCTTTCCCCCCTTGGTGTCCGTACGTTTGTTCTCTACATCTGTGTCTCTATTTCTGCCTTGCAAACCGGTTCATCTGTACCATTTTTCGAGATTCCACGTATATGCATTAATATATGGTATTTGTTTTTCTCTTTCTGACTTCACTCTGTATAACAGTCTCTAGGCAACCCAAATGCTCGTTGATAGACAAATGGGTAAAGAAGATGTAGTACATATATACAATGGAATATTACTCAGCCATAAAAAGGAACGAAATTGGGTCATGTGTAGAGACGTGGATGGACCTAGAGAATACCACACTATCTTGATTACCATGACAGTATAGTTAAGTCTTGAAGTTGGACAGCGTTAAGTCCTCCAACTTGGTTTTTCTCCTTCAGTGTTGTGTTGGCTATTCTGGGTCTTTTGCCCCTCCGTATAAACTGTAGAATCAGTTTATTGATAACCACAAAATAGCTTGCTGGTATTTTGATTGGGACTGCACTGATTCTCTAGATCACTTTGGGAAGAACTAACATCTTGACAATATTGAGTCTTCCTATCCATAAGCATAGAATGTCGGTCCATTTATTTAGTTCATTGATTTTGTTTATCAGAGTTTTGTAGTTTCCCTTGTATAGATCTTGTACAGGTATTGTTAGATTTATACCTAAGTGTTTCATTTTTGGGGGGTGCTAATGTAAACGTGTTGTGGTTTTAAGTTTAAATGTCACTTGTTTATTGCTGGCAGTTTGGAAAGCAATTGCCTTGTGTATATTCACCTTGTATCCTGCAGTCTTGCAATAATTAGTTCCAGGGAGTTTTTTTGGTCAGTTGTTTTGGATAGTCTACATAGATGATCATGTCATCTATGAAAAAACCAGTTTCATGTCTTGCTTATCAATCTGTATACCTTGTATTTCCTCCTCTTGTCTTACTACATTAGCTAGCACTTGCTGTTCAGGGCTGAGAAGGAATGGTCAGAGGGGATTCTTGCCTTATTCCTACTGCCTTTTTCTTAGTGGGAAAGTTTCAGGTTTCTCACCATTATGTATGATATTAGCTGTAGACTTTTTTTGTAGATATTCTTTATCAAATTGAGGGAAGTTCTTCTCTATGCCTAGTTTACTGAGCATTTTTATCATGAATCGGTGTTGGATTTTCTCATGCTTTTTCTGCATCAGTTATGACCATGTGATTTTTGTTTTTCAGCATGTTGATTTAATGGATTACATTAGTTTTCAGATGTTGAAGCCAGCCTTGCATACCTGGTATAAATCCCACTTGGTTTTGGTGTATAAATATTTTTAATACTTTATTGGTTTTGAGTTGCTAATATTTTCTTGTGGATTTTTACATCTGTGTTCATGGACAGTATCGGTCTGTAGTTTTCTTTTCTTGTAATGTCTTTGTCTGGTTTTGGTATTTAGGTAATACTGGACTCATAGAATGAATTAGGAAGTATTCCCTCTGCCTGTATCCTCTGAAAGAGATGATAGAGTTTTGGTATAATTTTTCCCTTAAATGTTTGGTAGAATTCACCAGTGAATCTATCTGGGCCTGGTGCTTTCTGTTTTGGAAAATTAATGATTTATTGATGAAATTTCTTTACAAGATACAGGCCTTTTCACATTGTCTGTTTCTTCTTGTGGGAGTTTTGGCAGATTGTGTCCTTCAGAGAATTGGTCCATTTCATCTAGGTTATCACATTGTGGACGCAGAGTTCATAATATTCCTTTATCATTTTAATGTCCATGGGATCTATAGTGATGCCCGTCTCTCACTTCTGAAATAAGTAATTTGTGTCCTCTATCTTTAATTCTTAGTTAGCTTGGCCAGAGGCTTATCAGTTTTATTGATCTTTGCCAAGAACCAGCTTTTGATGTTGTTCATTTCTCTCTCTTGATTTGTGCTCTTATTATTCTTCTGTTTACTTTGGTTTTAATTTGCTGTTATTTTTCTAGTTTCCTAAGGTGTAAACTTACATTATTGGTTTTAGATCTCTCTTCTTTTCTAATGTATGTGTTCATTGGTATAAATTTCCCCCTAAGCACTGCTTTCACTGCATCCAACAAATTTTGGTAAGTTGTGTTTCATTTTCATATAGTTCAAAATGTTTTTTAAGATTGGGCTTCCCTGGTGGCGCAGTGGTTTAGAGTCCGCCTGCCGATGCAGGGGACGCAGGTTCGTGCCCCGGTCCGGGAGGATCCGACATACCGCGGAGCGGCTGGGCCCGTGAGCCATGGCTGCTGAGCCTGCATGTTAGGAGCCTGTGCTCCACAACGGGAGAGGCCACAATGGTGAGCGGTCCGTGTAGCGCAAAAAAAAAAAAAAAAAAAAAATTTAAATTTATCTTGAAATCTCTTCTTTGACCCATGTATTAGTTAGAAGTGTGTTTACTCTTCAAATATTTGGGGGTTTTTCAGTTTTCCTTCTGTTATTGATTTCTAGTTTAATTCCATTATAGTCTGAGAACTGACATTGTATGATTTCTATTTTAAATTTGTTAAGGTGTGTTTTATGGCTCAGAATGTGATCTGTCTTGGTGAGTGTTCCTTGGGAGTTTGAGAAGAATGTGTATTCTGCTGTTGTTGGATAAAGTAGTCTCTAAATGTCAATTATCACCAGTTGAGTGGTAGTGTTGCGTTAAACTATATCCTTACTGTTATTCTCCAGGAGTGAAATTACCATTGGATATGTGTTCAGCTTTAGTAGATACTGCCAATCATTTTCCAAAAAAATTGTAACATAAAGATAGGAGAATTCTTTTTTGTGCCAGTATTTGGTAGTCTCTAAATGTCAATTATCACCAGTTGAGTGGTAGTGTTGCGTTAAACTATATCCTTACTGTTATTCTCCAGGAGTGAAATTACCATTGGATATGTGTTCAGCTTTAGTAGATACTGCCAATCATTTTCCAAAAAAATTGTAACATAAAGATAGAATTCTTTTTTGTGCCAGTATTTGCTGTTGTCAGTATTTTTTAGTTTTAGCTCTTTTATTGCTGTGCAAGAGTATCCTGTGGTTTTAATTTTTCTCATGAGTAATGATATTGAGCATCTTTTCATAAGCCTGTTGATCATTCTTATATAGTCTTTTTTACCTGTTTAAAAAACCCTTGCGTACTCTAAGATCCTGTGGTTTTTTTCAGTTTTTTGGTACTGCCTCGGCCTGTAACCCATGTAAAATTTACGTTTGAATATGATGTGATATAGAGTCAAATTTCCTTTTTTTCCCTATATGTTTATCCAGTGGTCCCACCAACTTTCTTTTTCCCATTAAATTGCCTGGGTGCTTTTGTCAAAAATCAGTTGATGCTGTATGTGTATGTTTATTTCTGGATTCTCTGTTCTGTTTCCTTGATCCTTGTATTCCTACACCGGTAGTATACTATCATGATTATTGAAGCATCACCCTATAAGTTTGAAATGAGATATTATGTTTCTTGAAGTTCTTTTTTATTATTATGACTACCCTAGGTCCGTGAATTTCCATACAGATTTTATAATCGACTTGTCAGTAATTAAAACAAAACCCTCCCAAAAGCCTCTTGGAAATTTCATTGGGATTATATTGATTCCACAGATCATTAGAGGATAAGCCAGCATCAGTAATATCTTACAGTTAAGTAATGTGATATGTGCCTCATGTATTTGTTTCTCTAATTTCTGCCAACAGAGTTTTGGGTATTTTAGTGTAAAAGTCTTGTACGTTGTTTTTAGTTCATTCTAATATATTTTATATTGTTGCTGTCATAAGTGGTATTATTTCCTTTACCAGTTTCCAGTTGTTGGCTGGTCTACTTTATAATTGGGTTTTATGTATTAACTTGTTATCATGTGATCTTCCTAAATTGATTTATTCTCCTTTTGTACTTTCTTTTGGATTTTCTATATACACAATCATTTCATCTGTGCACAGTGTTGCATAAGATTGGTGAGTGTAGACATCTTTGTCTTGTTCATGACTTCAGGGGAAAAGCATTCAATATTTCACCATTCAGGTTTAATATTTAACTCTTGAGATTTTAAAAATAGGTATCCTTTATCAGAATAAGGACGTTTCTTTTCATCTCTAGTTTGTTTTTTGGTTGTTTGTTTTAAAAAGTTTTTTTAAATAAATTTATTTATTTATTTTTGGCGGCGTTGGGTCTTCATTGCTGCGCACGGGCTTTCTCTAGTTGCGGCTAGTGGGGGCTACTCTTTGTTGCATTGCGTGGGCTTTTCATTGTGGTGGCCTCTCTTGTTGCGTAGCACGGGCTCTAGGCACACGGGCTTCAGTAGTTGCGGCACGTGGACTCAGTAGTTGTGGCTCACGGGCTCTAGAGCACAGGCTCAGTAGTTGTGGCTCACAGGCTTAGTTGCTCCATGGCATGTGGGATCTTCCCGGACCAGGGCTCAAACCCCTGTCCCCTGCATTGGCAGGAGGATTCTTAACCACTGCGCCACCAGGGAAGTCCCACATCTCTAGTTTGCTGAGAGCTTTTATTGTGAATATATATTGATGAATTTTATCAGATCTTTCTTCTGCATTGACGTTTTCTTTTTCCTTGGTTACTGTAGTGAATTACGGTTTTTAAGTGCTAAATTATTTTTTCACTTTTGTAATAAAAGCAACTTAGTTGTGATTTATTATCTTTGTATGTTGTGGACGTTGATTTGTTGATATTTTATTGGGGATTTTGTGTCCTTGTTATGAGAGTTATTGACTTGTAATTTTTCTTTTTTCAATGCATTTTCCAGAAATATAGCAGGATCAAGATGAGAAGTGTTTCATCTTTCTGTGTTCTTTGAGAGATTCTTCATCCAATTTCCATTTGTATTGTTTTAATATTTGAAAGAATTTGCCTTTGATCCCTCTGGGCTCGAAATTTCTTTTGGAGAAGGTTTTTCATTGCAGGTTCAAATTCTTCAATTAATATAGCTATTTATGTTTTCTGTTTCTTCTTGAATCAGTTCTTGTATTATTCACTGAATTGCCCCATTTCATCTACGGTATTCAGTTTATTGGCGAAAGGTGTTCATAATATTCTTATTTTCTTTTTAGTGTCTTCAACATCTGTAGTGATATAGCCTTTTTCATTCTTGAAAAAGGGTAGTGTTCCCTCTTCCTCCTCTCTTTCTGCCCCCTTCCTCCCTCCCTCCCCTGCCCCCACCCCAGATGGGGATGGGGATGGATCCAGGAAGAGACTTATCCATTTTATTAATGCTTTAAAACAAAGACAACTTTTCCTTTGAATTTTCTCTATTTTTATTTTCCTCTGCTTCTACTTTGTTGATTTTACTCTTTCAAAAATTATCTCCACCTTTTTACCTCACTTAGGCTTAATTTGTTATTTTTCCTAGCTACTTAGAAGAGAGATTACATCTTTGTTCAGCTCTCCTCCTTTTCACATACTTAAAGCTCTAAATTTCCTGCTAAATACTGCTTTAGCTGCATCCTGCAAGTTTTGATATATTGTACTATTATTTGCTTAAAATATTTTAAAGATTCCCTCATTTTCTTTTTGATCCACATGTAGTCTCTAAACATATGGATTTTTTCTGATTATCTTTGTATTATTCCTAGTCTAATTCACGTGATCAGACAACCTATTCTGTGTGATTTCTTTCATTTAAGAATTGTTTAGATTTATGTTCTAGCGTGTATTCTGTTTTGGTAAATGCTCCATGTGTACTTGGAGGTAGTATGTATTCTATAGTTGATGGATATGTGGTTCTGTATTTTTCATTTAAGTGAAGTCAATAAATTGAGTTCCAACCAAGGTAAACATTGTTCTGTTATCTCATCATGCCTTCCTGCTGTCTTCTACCTCCTCCAGCTTTCTCTAGCACATCGACTCACTCAAGATAGGCAGCTTTATAATACATGTTTGGGGGCTTAAATTGCTTAGTCATGTACTAGGCCAGTCATCATTTTAAGGATAATGGGGGGAAAAAATGCTGTAAATTAAAAGGTATTCTTCATATATTCCAGCAGGTTAAGAGTTGTCTACAAAGACAAATGTGCGTTTGTTGATTGCCATAGTCGAAAAGAAAGCAGTTTACATGAACTCGGTGTCTCTCCAGACCTGTAGATTAAAGAAATCATAATGTAAGAGCTAACGCAAAGGCACGTTTGCATCCTTGATACCAGGGATCACTCTTTATTCATTTAACCTAGATATTTGTTTGTGTTTGGACATTATTGGATGAATGTAAAGGCCAAAGAAGCTCACGAAACAAATAATTCTCCCTTATCCTTCAAATGGATCACAGTGTATGAATAGGAATTTTTTCTGTAGTAGTCTTTGAACAGCCAATAATCATGGCCTGTCTGTCTGTTCCTTTAGCTGTCCTGTGAAGTACATTAAGACATGGCCTGGGTAGGTGCTCAGTCAACCTGTACAGGCTTTATTGATGAAAGGACGAAGGGCTTAAGAATATTTCTTTTCATAAATGGGACCATTGACAGTGTTACTGACTGGAGTGCTTCCCAGGATGATAATGTTACTTAATAAAATCAACTAGTAGTTATACATTTTCTTTTAAGAAATGTTTGACTAAGGATTCATAACTTTAAGAGGAGACCTTGTGATGTTCTAGAACAAACGTTATACAACACTTAACTGGATATGTTTTACAACCTTTCTGAGCCTCTGGTTTTTTATGCTAATTCCCCTGTTGGAGTAATACCTACCTCTCAGGTTCTTTGATGACACTGTTGCCTCGTTAAAGAGGTGATGTGAGTCATATTCACCATCCTTGACTTGGTGGCTCTCCCGGAGATATTAGTGTTTTTAACTCTTTTGCTTATTTACAATCACGGTGTTAACAGGGGCTGGATAGAGCAACCAGAGCCAGGCATTGAGAGACGTGCCTCCAAGTGTGTGATTTAACAGGTGTACCTCCTGACTACAAGTGAGGTTTCTGCTATAAACTCGTCAGATCTCTTACATCTCAATAAGTATGATTATATACAGGCCCAAAATCAAGCTTTCTGTGGGATAGAAATTGTCTGTGACCATACTGTGGCCGTCTGTCCAAAATCAGGCATAAAAGAGAAAAAAAAGGAATAAAATACAGAAGGAACAAGCACAGAAAAGCTAACAAGATGGCACATTTTGATCCCATCATGTCAATAATTACATTAAATTTAACGCTCTAAGTATACCAGTTATGAAACAGAAATTGTAAAATTGTGAGGGGAAAAAATATCAAGACCCAAATGTGTGCTGTCTGGAAGAAACCCACTTTAAATAGGAAGACAGAGCTAAAGGTATAGGAAAGGTAAAAGACATATACCACGAAAACACTGATAAAAAGAAACCTGAAGTGACTGTGGTAATATTAGATGACTATTAAAACAAAGAATATTACCAGGGGTAGAGAGATACATTATCTAATGATAAAATGGTTAATTCACCAAGAAGATTAACACTCTTAAATGGCTGTGTGCCCAGCTACAGAATTTATGAAGCAAAAAGAGAAGGGAGAAATAGACAAGTTTACAGTTATAGGAGGAGACTTTACCACTCCTTTCTCGGTAAGGGATGAGACAGATTAACCAACACCAGTAACACCAGTAAGGATGTGGATAGCTTGCACAGCATTATCCACCGCCTTGTTGTAATTGACATTTATAGACTACTCCACTTAACAAAAGCCAAATACATGCTCAATTCAAGTACACATGGGTCCATTTCTAAGGTAGGTCATATTCTGAGCCATAAAACAGTTCTGAATACATTTTAAAGTATTTAAGTTGTGCAAAATCTTGTCTCTTACCACAGTGGGATTAAATTATTGGTAACAAAGATAGATGAAAAGCCAAACTATTTTAAATTAACTCACTGTTCAGAGAAGTCAACATAGGGAAAGCCTGCCAGAAGTTCTAGGAAGTAGCTAATGGTGTGCTTTGAGGGAAATTTTTAGAATTAAGTATTCATATTAGGGGGAAAGATCTCAAAACAATGATCTAAGCTTCTTTAAGAAGAAGAGCAAATTGAAGCCAAGGCAAACAGAGGGAAGGAGTGATAAAGGTGAGAACAGAGATGGATGAAATTGAAAACAGAAAAGCAATAGAAACTATCCTTGAATCTAAAGCTAATTCTTTTTAAAATATCAGTAAAACCAATAAATCCCTAGTCAGAGTGAGAAATAAAAGACATAAATTAACAGTGTTAAGAATGAAAGAGGGGACGTTGTTACCGATCGTACCAACTTGAAAAGGTAAGGCGTATGTGGCATGAACAGCTGAGCCCGGACATTTGATTACTGAGATGAATGGATGACTTTTTTGAAAGCCTCAAGTACCAAAGCTCACTCAAGAAGAAGTAGAGAGCCTAAATAGTCTTACATCTATTATACTAATTGACAGAGTAGAAATTTTCCCATAAAGGAAAATTCAAGCCCAGATGGCTTCACCGATAAATTCTACCGACAATTTATAGGAGAAATAATATCAGTTCTCCAAAACATCTTCCAGGAAATACACAAGGAGAGAGCACTTTCCAACTCATTTTATGGTGCCAACATTACCTGAGACCACAGCCAGATAAAGTCATTAAAAGAAGATCCCTCATACACACAGATGCAAAAACCCTCAAGAGTATTAGCAAATTGAAACTATAGTATGTAAAAAGGATGATACAACATGACCAAGTTGTTTATCCCCAGGAATGTAAACCTGTTCAATATTTAAAATCAATCGACTCATCATGTCAGCAGAAAAGAACATGAAGATAAGCTATGATCATCTCAATAGATGTATATAGAGAAATTTCTTAACCTGATTTTTTTTGTAAATGGCACCTCTGAAATACATGCAGCGTACCTAATGGTGATGGACTGATGCCAAAAATCAGAACCCAGGCAAGGGGAGGGCACTCCTACTGCACCTGTTCAACTGGAGGTTCTGGCCGGTCCAGTACATCAAGGAAAAAAGAAAAACCACACACACATTATGGAAAAGGAAGAAATAAAACTCTCTCTGTAGAAGGCATGATTGTCTACATATAAAAACCAAAAAAAACTTCAAGAAAACCACGCGACATACAAAACCAACTGTATTTCCGTATACTAACAATGAATATTAGAAATTTTAAAAATATACTTTCATTTACAATAAAGCAAAAGAGACTTTGAAATAGATTTCTGTTGATATTTGCAAGATATGTATGTTGAAAATTACGAAACCCTAAATGAAAGAAATAAAATGACTTCTTAGTAACTGGAGAGACATTCTGCATTCTTGGATTGGAAAACTCAAGTGTTGTTGGGAACTCACTTCTCCCTGTATTGGTCGGTGGGTTTAACTCAATCCCAGTCAAAGTCTCAGCAGGGCTTTCGGTAGAGATTGATTAACTATTCTCCCAACTGTACAGAAAAGTAACAGTTTTATAAGTTTTCCATAGCTCTTCCGTCAGTCTGTCACTGGAAAATAGATAACTGCATGAGAACGTAGCTGATCATATAATTTCTTCAAGAGAAAGTGGTAAAGTCTGGATTTCAGGCTTTCTCTTAGGTCATATCTCACAAGAAACAAACTTTAAATTTTTCAAACTAAGGTGGCTTCACCTTTGTGCCCGATAAGTCTTTCGGGAAAAAAAATTAAGCCACACAACGACTCACTGGACTATTTTCTGTTTTTGATTTTTTTGATATTTAGCTGACAATTATGATCTGTGTGATTGAGCATCGTACGGTCTCAGAATTAAACTAACACATGTTCTTTCTCCAAACTCCCTGCATATTGGAACATTAGAATTCTTTTGGTTCGTTTTAGAAACGTTCTAGAATTTTAAAACATTTTGCATCTAATATAATGTAGAAAACATGAAATCTACATAATGTATGCAGTGTAACTGATATTAGAAGCATGTTCAAGGAGCAGCCTGTGGGGTTAATAGGGTTTAATTTGCACGACAAATGAAGGCTTATTTCCTCCTAGGCACTCTGCTCTTAATTCTTGTAGGGCCACTTTTGAAGAATAGTCCATTAATAGATGAGGAGAACCCTTGCTGGGCAGGAGCAGAGCGTGCTAGCAGTGGGATCAGACGGCCTTTGCACTCAGACGGGTGTTTCCCAGAACACAGAGCTGTTTATTAAAATGCAGCGCTTAAGTAGTTCTGTGATGGTTTCCTCACAGGGCCACGAACTGGGCGGAAGGGATGCACACATGCTTTACCTCTGTGATAGACCATGATTACAAAAATAAAAATAGACGATCCGAATGCCCACATACACAGAGGGGACGTTTTTAAGGAAGTCAAGATAGATCTACACATGGGAATATTCTGCATTTTAAAAAAAACGTTTTCAAGAATCTTTCTAACAAAGGAAGATCCTCATTATAGACATCCCAGCTGAACTGAAGAACATTTAAATGATTAAAAATAAAAGACTGAAAGGAATACGTTTAGTCAGCAGTGGTTATCTCTGGTCGATGGGATTGCAGGTAACTTACAGCTGCCGAAGTGTGAGCCCATAGGATTTAACAGAGCTGGCTTTAGGGTTTTTCAGCTGGAGACACCCAATGGCATTTGAGACATCCCAGTCTTTGAGCTGACCATCGCCTCACTAAATGCCAGTAGCATCCCCTAGTCACTGTGACAGCCAACAATGCCTCCACGTTTTCTGAACATCCGTAGGCAAGCACTAGCCCTGACTGGGAACCCTAGGTCAGTCAGTAGCTCCCACGGTTGGCAAGAGAGCATCCGGAAGCAGGTTAACGTGTGACGATGGCCTGTAGAGGAAGTCGAGCTAGCAAAAGGCTGAGGGACGTCTCCAGCTCCATTTTTACTGATGACTTACGGACAGAAAAGGGGGTTTGCAGCCAAGTGGAAACCTGTTAGAAAACCAGGTGACCCTGTCGTGTTTTGCCCTGCCCCTTTTCCCCTGCCCCTGCTCCTGGGGCTGGGGCTGTCTTGGGACCACCCAGGGTTAGGCATCCCCCACTCCAGGGCAGACGTGTGCCGTGGAAGGGCCGGCCCTGGCTGGTCAGGGATCTCCTAGAGAACAGGAAGCTTCATTCAAGGAGGAAAACCGGAGTGAGCAGTTTGGAGAAGTCAGATGTTTAAAACATGAAAAGAAGCGGAACTTTGAGTTGTAGAGGTTTTGAGTTTCACGATCTTGATGTGCCAGCGTCTCTCCTGGGGCTGACAGATCCAGGGGGAAGGGTTCAAAGGCAGAGAGCCCGTTTAAGTGGGGCCCTGGCGCACAGACTCGCTGAGAAGGGGGTAGCCAGCGGCGGGGCCGGTGTGGGAGCTGAGCCGCCGTCCTCCTCAGGCCTCTCTCCAAGCAGGGGCAGGGCCCGGCCGCCACACTCTACACAGCGGAAGCCACCTGCAAGCTCGTGACTGTTCAGTTCCGCAGAAAAGGGCACCAGCACACTGATTTCTTTCACATTCACACGGGAACGTAATGCTTTCTTCAGCTTTTAAAAGGACTCTTTTTTTTTTTTTGCGCGCGGTACGCGGGCCTCTCCCTGTTGTGGCCTCTCCCGTTGCGGAGCACAGGCTCCGGACGCGCAGGCTCGGCGGCCATGGCTCACGGGCCCAGCCGCTCCGTGGCACGTGGGATCTTCCCGGACCGGGGCACGAACCCGTGTCCCCTGCATCGGCAGGCGGACTCTCCACCACTGCGCCACCAGGGAAGCCCAGAGGGCTCTTGACTTAACCTCTCGGTGGTGCCTTTCTGAGCCTGCGTTCACAGCATCCTCTGTTTGGCTTTAACAGCCAGCCCAGATCCTGTGGCGAGCTGCAAATCAAGGCACTGAATACTGGTTATGTCAACTTTTTAGAAATTTAACAGAGTCCTTAAACCAAAACTTTGACCTTTCATTTATGGATCAATGACCTGGATTGAGGGTTTTTTTCCATCTTTTTCCCAAACCACTCATTCTTTCAGTAGGCATTTGAGGAGCTCTTGGTTTGTCTCATTAATCCCTTCATAACAGAAACATCTATGGGCGGCCTGCAGCATCCCAGGCCTCACTCTGCCTGCAGGAGCCCTTGCCTGGGCTCAGGTACCCCTTGTTCAGAAAGGCCTTCCCTGCCCACCTTCTGAAGAGGCTTGTCATGCTCCAGACCATCACCATGCTGTGTTCTTCACGGCAGTCAGCATTATAGTAGTCATTCATTTCTGTGGGTTTATGGTGTGTTCCATTGGTCCCCTCTCCCAGAACAAATGCTTTAGGGGGACCATGTCGTTCTCATTCCTCTGTGTCTCTAGCACCTCTAACACTGTCGAGCGCAGGGTGGACGTTTGGTAAGTATTCACTGAATGAGCAGATGAATGGATGAGGACAGACAGGGTGTAAGCCTTCAGAGAAGCCGGACAAAGTAATGATGATAAAGCGAATTTCGGTGTGTGGTGAGGACCGTAGCCCACAGTGCCGTGGGGCTCGTGGGCAGGGAGGTAGCCAGGCCGGGATCCGGGAAGGTCAGTCTGGGGGTATGAAGTTCAAGTGGACACAGCAAGGGACTGGAAGGAAAGGGGGCCGGGGTGGGGAGGCCATGAGAAATGAGGCCCTGCTGCGTAAGGAGTCGCGTGCTTGGGCTCTGCCCGCGAGGCCAGTGGAGCCCCCCGGAAACGCTGAGCGTGGCACCTCCTGCTTCACGTTAGACAGGTGTCCCTTTTTAACCCCTGGGCCGTCGTCTCCTGATCTATCCAAAGTAAAACCTTCTGAATAGAGCTGTTGTGAGGATTAAATTAGAAACAAATTAAATCCGCAGCTCTGTTAAGTGCCCCAAGCAGTGCGCTTGGAACGGGGTTAGTGAGCAGGGCCCACCCTCCCTCCCGCTCCCTGGGCTTCGTTCTTTCTAGCGGCTGACTGCAATGTGTCGTCGTTCTGATTACTTTGTGTAGTTTCACGTCCCGTGAAGGCAGAGCCCAGGTCTGTCTCGTCCCCTTGTTCCCAGGCCAGGCGGAAGGCCGGGCAGCGGGACACGCTCCCAGACAGCGAACTTGGAGTGAATGAACGCCCTACGCTCAGGCCAGAGTATTCTTTACTTAGAAAAGCCCTTGTCTGTGCGTTGGCCTTGAAGAGCGGCACCACGCAGCTGCTGAGCCAGGCCTTGGGACGCACGTGTGGCCTCCTCTGGAGGGTTGGCCTCCACCATCACCCTGGGCGTCTGGCCCATGGTGGTGAAGGGCCCGGCCCCTCTGAGGCCGCTGGCTGGGAGCAGAGAGGTGCCGACCGTCGTACTCTGCGCTCTCCCCTCCCGAGCCCACTCCGTGGCCCAGGTCACCCTCTCTGCCCCTTCCCCTGGCGAGCCCTCCTCGTCAGGCCGATGCTCTGGGCCAGTGATGGCGC
>NW_020173770.1:1241193-1243693 GCF_003031525.2 Neophocaena asiaeorientalis asiaeorientalis | reverse complement strand
TACTGGGCATTTATTTAATCCCTCACCTCCTACAGCGATTCTACTCAAGAAACAAGGCCTTTCCATGGTGCGACCGTCTTGGGGTACTTGTGGCATTGTTTGTCAAATTTAGCTTTCTCGGGTAAACACTACAAAGAACGATACCAATTTCCTGATTTCGGTATTTGTAGGGGTGACCTTGATGAGGGCAAGAGGTATTTGCCACCCTTTATACCCGTGGAAAGAAGGCAGGAGACCTCGGTGTGCTGGCTGTCGTCCCGCCTGCGCCCAGCTTGCCTCCCCACCCGGGCTCCTGTGTCATGAGCGGCCCGGGGCCCAGGGTTTTGTTGCATACCCCACTCAGGGGCAGGGTGTGCCAGGGCTGTGTGGAGGTCCAGGTGGAATTCGGGAGGCCCAGAACCGCCCTCGCTCTGCTCTGGCGCGCTGCCTGGATGGCTCTGTTGGCAGAGTTTGCTCGGAGCCCCTCCCCTGCGGCTTGACGCGCCTGGTCTGTGCAGGCAGCCCTCGAAGCCATGTCCCGTGTGCCTCTCCCCGGAGAGCCGCCGCCCACCAAGGCTGGACCTTTCCTTAGACGCTTATTTCTCCCACAGCTACAATACAGGCGCCCTCAGAGAGCATGTTTCTGTGTTAATTAGTGATGCGGTGGTCCCAGGTGACCAGTAAGTTAAAGAAAGAACTAGTGTGAGTGAATTTTTTTAAAGGTCATTTGACTCTAGGAAACCTGTGTTTTGTTTTGTTTTGTTTAAAAAGAAGCATTTTATAGAAATGTTCGATGGCAAAGTAAAACGTGAAGTATTAAATGGATTTTACTACAGTGAACAGCTCACCCCTTTTTATGGCATTTGCATCCTCAGCCCCTGCGTTTAGCCCGGTGTATATGTCTACCTACTTCTCTGCAAACTGGAAGGTACCAGGCCCCAATGTGGAAACACCAGAGTTATGTGATGATAATTATAATCGAGGAGAAAAGTCATCACGTACAGAATTCATATAGGTGATTTAAATTAGAACCTTCATCCTCAACGCTGTTTGATTCTGTTTTCCCAGATGTTTTTTGTTTCGAATACGGCTTGATTAAAGGCAAAATTCACCGATTAAAAGAAAGCCCTTGCTGTTGCTGAGTGCTAAGTCCACATTTTAGCTCTGTGTACTAGTCACAAAGAAGAAACAAGGATACCTTAATTGTCCAATTTCCGAGCCACCAGGGACCCCAGAATGGACCGAATTTCCATCAGTAACTTAACCTAAAAACCCATCAGGTGCTCTCCGGAGACCTTGACGCTGAGCAGCCGGTGACGAGGTGACGTTCAGGGCCAACCAAGATCCCTTGCCTAGTCCGGGTGTTGAGCACCGACAGTAAGTGCCCTGGAGGAGAGTTCTGAGGGAGCTGCCGCTGGCATCGAGGATTCGAGGGGGTACTTTATAAGAGTAGTGTGTGGGGAGACCTGTACAAATGGTGGATGTATAAAAGAAGGCCTGAGGACAGTAGAAAGGAGCCCCTGCATGCGCGTCGCAGACCAGCTCTTCTGTCTTCCGCCAGTTGCCCGAGCTCCCGTCAAGCGCCTGTGAAGTCCTGGCCGAGGTGTTTGTTTGGGCTCTGCGACTCGGGCGTCCCTGCTCTGGCCCCAGGGCCCAGGAGAGATGACGATGGTGTTCCAGTAGAGTGGAGAGAGAAGTGGCCTTGACAGCCAGGCGAGCTGCCTGCCTGCGTGCGGCCCCGGGGTGACAGCCCGCCTCCCCGGGAGGAGGGGAGAGGAGTGGTTCAGAGCTCCCGAGGGGGAAGGGGCTGAAGAGAGAAGATGCCTCTGTGCTGTAAATGTGTGTGTGGGGAAGGGAGCGAGGATACACCAGCACTCGGGGCCCTGTCCCCCGAGGGCTGCTTTGTCGGCTGTCCCTGCCATGGTGGGAGGCGGGGCCCGAGGGCCCGCGTCCGTCGGAGCTGAGATGCCCGCTGGGTGCAGAAGGGCCATCTTCCCCTCGTGGTGCTCTGAGCAGCAGCCCCGGCTGTGGGGCTCACCCTCAGGGTGTCGTTCGAGACCCTCCCCCCCAGGCCTGTGTAGCCACCGTGCCGTGCCAGCTGGCCACCTACCACCTGCCCTGTCTGAATATTCGACTTCTTCCTGAGCGGATGCCCGAGGCTTTGGGACTTGTCAGGGAACTTCCAGCTCTGTCTTCAAGTTGTTTCCCAAACCATGTGGGCTGGGGGCCCCGGAACGCCCTGCCTGGCCCCAGGCCACGTGTCTCAGTCTGCTTGGGCCGCTGTAACGGAAATACAACGGACATGTATTTCTCATGGTTCTGGACGCTGGGAAGTCCGAGATCACGGAGCCGGCGCACTCGGTGTCTGGTGAGGGCCCGCCGCCTGGACGGCTGTCTTCTCACTGTGTCCTCACAGGGCCGAAGCGGGGGAGGGAGCTCTCTGGGGTCTCACTCTTCCCATTCATGGGGGCTCCACCCCCATGACCTAATCACCCCCCCCCCCCCCCCCCCCCCCGCTCCC
>NW_020173770.1:1204117-1240829 GCF_003031525.2 Neophocaena asiaeorientalis asiaeorientalis | reverse complement strand
CCCGCCCCCGCCAAACGCTCCACCTCCCAGTTAACCTTGGGGGCTAAGATTTCAACATGTGCATTCTGGGGGTGTGACACAGACGTTCAGACCATAGCACGTAGCACTGGGGAATCTACCTTCTGCTGAGGAACTCTCCAGAGTGATATCCAGAATGATACCAGGTCGTGCTGATCTCGTCCCACATCATCTGTCCACTGTGATAGAGATAATAACATTCAAGTTTTTATAGTGCCTTTCGTTGTGATGCCCTCTAGGTACCTTTCTCACGTCAAGAATCTGCTCTGTTAAGGACTCCACTTCAGGTCGTTGACAAATAGTGCGCAAGGTACCACCGCAGGGTCTGCTCTTCGAAGTTAATTTTAAAATAATCTGAATTTTAAAGTTAAAAGGAACCTTATAGGCCTACAGAATCAGCATCCTTAAGTCTCTGTCCTTTTATATTTGACAGCCAAACGCAAAGCAGAAGTAGAGACACAGACGTAGAGGACAAACGTATGGATACCAAGGGGGAAAGGCCGGGTGGGAGGAATTGGGAGGCTGGGACTGACACACACACACTGTTGATGCCATGTATAAAATAGACAACGGAGGGGAGTATAGTGGGCGCACGGGGAGCTCTGCCCAGTGCACTGTGGTGTCCCAGATGGCAGGGAAACCCAAGAGCGAGGGGATAAATGTCTGCGCATGGCTGGTGCATTTTGCAGTAGAAGCAAACACAACATCCGTAAAGCAGCTGTGCTCCAATAAAAATTCATTTAAAAAAAAAAAAGGTCTGTTTCTGCCTCGCAGTCCAGGGGTACATGTGGAGTGAGTGGCAGAGAGGTCCAGTGTGAAGAGGGAAGAAGAAGCCAGGGCCCAGGGTCCTGAGCCGGGGGCCCATCCGGGAAGGAGCCACCCAGCAGTCAGGGAGCCTGGGGGCCCTCAGAGACCACCTGCTCCAGCCGCAGCCTCGACCAAGCAGCAGCCTGTGCAGGCCAAGGGGGTGCAGAGCAGAGCGAGAGCTGTGCCCAGCTGGGGCTCCCGGGCCAGAGCTGCACCCCCGTCTCTCTCCCGCGCTGTTGGCCACGCAGCCCCCGCCCTGCCTCCTGCCCGAGTTCTCAGGTACTGTGGGCGTGAGGATGAGATCCGTAAGTAGCCTGCAGTTCTGCACCTGAGCAGGCCTCCGAAAGGGTTGTGTGGGAGACCAGCTCTGACATCCGCCACAGAGAGGCCTGAGATGGCCCAGCATCCCGGGGGCCTGTCGTGTTAGAGGAGACGCAGTCACCTTCTCCCTTCCTTCCTTAATAACATTTGTCTGCTGTTCTGTTAAACATGTCGGGAACGCCAAGCCTGTCTGCCGCCGTGAGCCTGAGGCTCAGCAGGGGCGGAGAGGTGGGCTTCAGCTGGCTGGGTGGAGGCCCGTGAGGACGCAGGCTGCACGTGGGCGGGTAAGCCCCCTGGAGAGCCCGGGGGCGCGTGAGGGGCAAAAGCCACGCCAGCGGAGTGGGCGGGGGGGGGGTTGGCGTGGAGGAGAGTCTCCAGGACAGGACGAGGCCTCCACCTGCCAAGACCACTTCCTGAGGCAAGTGGGGTCTCCGTAAGCGACACCTGAGGGTGAGGGGCTGGGTGGACATATGGGGTGTGGTCAGCGGACAGGCCGCTTGCTTCTAAAAATGTCTAATGGAAACCACCTCTCCTTCCAAGTCGTGAGAACTAGTGGAAATCACTTATGACGACTTCGGAGATTCCTTCCTCCTGAGGGCCGTCCCCGGAGCAGAAGGGAACGAGCATATACAGCATGGCCCAGGGTGTGCTGCAGGGGTGACGCCTGCCCAGCCCCACGGCCTCCACGCGTCCGGCCCTCGCCCTGCTGGGAAGGCCGGGGCTGGGCCTTGTGCTGAAAGGCGCTTGTGTTTGAGGAGGTTCGCACGCAGCCCGACAGTGCAGACAGCGCGGCAGCCACCGGCTTGGGACGTGGCTCGGGCAGTGCCCAGCCGTGGCCCCGACGCCCTCAGGGCTGTGGGCCAGGCCACGTCTGTGGCTATCCCCACACAGGGAGAAGAGGTTTGGCTCGCTGGCAGCCATGTTGGTCCCATTCATATCTCTTCAGGCTTGGTTACCCAGCACTTGCTTGGCGAAAAGTTAGGGACACGTTTCGTTCACAAATCATAATTTTTGAACTTGCACGAGCTCTGATTTCCTGAGGTGCTGGCTTCCGCACTTCCGGATAGTTGCGACCTAGAAGTGGACAGGAAGGGCCAGGTGGAAATCTTCTCCTTTCATTGTCAACATCTAGGTCTTTAATTCCTTTTGACCGTGGTGTGAGAGCTTTCTCTGGTGCTTTGGGGCTTTTTCGGATGTGACTTGTCTGGGTGAAGTGATTGGCGTGAGCAAACATGGGGTGAGCTTGCAAAACACTTGGTAGTCTTTAAAAAAAGAGAAAAATATAAATGTATATCATTTTTAACACTGAATGCAGGGAGGGAGTGTCCCTCAGTATAGCTGCCGGTGGTAATTACACGAGCAAGAGGGAATTTCACTTTGGGTGGATTTGGGATTTCTGTTGACGTGTATACTCACTGCGTCTTGCAGAAAACACGCTGTAAACACAGGAGCGTGTGCAGTTTCTGGGGAAGTGGTGCAGTAACGAGGCAGAGGCATTGATTTTATATTGAAGGAGTGTGGGCGAGAGGTAACAGTTCTGTTTAAATTAGCCAGCAACAGCAGGCAGTCCCAGAGAAGCAAGCTGGGCAGCAGAAACCGCTGTCCTCGCCCTGATTCTGAGTTCAGATCACAGAGGAGTCAGTTCTCCAAGACCAGCCCTGTACTCGTCATATCACAGATGCAAACTCTTAGTCTCGGGGGAACTCGGATGAAAAGCCAGAGAGAGATCAAGGCACCTCGTGCCAGATGTCCCTGCCGGAGTCTCCTTTGGACTTCGCAGCACCGTCTGCCTCACGTAGAATATCGTATATTATACACTTAACAGGAACTGTCTGGGCTGCAGTTCGGTCAGTGCGCTGCTTCATCCGTGGCAGAAGGGCCGCAAGGACCATGCTCGCTGTGAGCCCGTCATGTATCAGTGTCTCCGAAGCTGTGAACGCGGTGGTCCTCCTGGTGTACTGGCTCCTCTGGAGGCCTTTGGCCCTCCTTCCCAGGGCACTCAAGGGTGATACACACCTCAAGGGCTTGTCAAACAATGGTCAGTGTCCCCGTTCTGGGGAGGGAGTTTTCCATAACGCTCAGACCCAATTTGAAATTTAACCTTAATGTTCCATAGAAACAGCACGATAAAAAGGCTCCCTAACTAGCCCCAAAGAACTTCTTCAGGAAGACAGCGAAAATGGTGATACTTCATTTTCCAGTGGCCAAAGCCAGCAAAGTTCCTGTGAGTCACATGGGCTTTGTGAAGCAGGTCAGGGATTTGTCACCATGTCCTAAGTTCCTAATGACTATAAAGGGCCCCACAGAATACAGACTTCTACCTCATTTGGAGACACAGAGCTTATCCTGGGGACTTGCTGTGTTTACCTGCCTGCGGCCCTGGAGCTTTGGTTCTCTCGATGGTTGTTAAGTGCTGGTCAGTATTTCCTACCAACCTGATACATTCCATTGAACATGCAGGAATCACATGTGTGTGACCAACTATTTATTGGCAAGTAATTTTTTTGTGAAACATGCCAGAGATATGCCAGCTTTGTTTAATTCATTTAACAAATACTTAATGAGGACTTACTGCATTCTAGGGATACAGAGGTCCAACAAACAAAATGGATAAAAAAAACCGTGCATGCGTTATAAAGGTGCTTATAATCTTGGCTGGGGGTGGAGATGGGGTGGGCGGGAGCGAGACAGAATTAATACGTAAACTCTATTTAATGTATCCTATGAGTGCTGGGGGAACTCTCCAGCAGGAGGGGTGGGATGAGTGCCAGGGAGAGGGGTGTCCTTGACCTGAGGTGATTGGAGGCCTTGCTGAGGAAATGACCTTTGAGTGAGGTCCTGGAGGAAGAAGCTGTGCTGGAAGGGACGGCCGGACCAGCTCTCCCCCAGAGGGAGGGGAGCCCAGGAAGGCCCTGGGCTTCTTGTGCCTGCGGGAACCTCATGCTGAGACCTAGCCATGTAACCTGAGCATTCCGCGCCCTCTGAGTGAGGGGCCCCCATCTCAGGGGTGCAAAGTCCCGGCCAGGTTTTCCCTAATTGGCACCCCATCCTGTTTTCTTTTTTTTTGTTTGTTTGTTTTGTTTTGCGGTACGCGGGCCTCTCACTGCTGCGGCCTCTCCCGGTGCGGAGCACAGGCTCCGGACGCGCAGGCTCAGCGGCCATGGCTCACGGGCTCAGCCGCTCCGCGGCATGTGGGATCTTCCCGGACCGGGGCATGCACCCGCGTCCCCCTGCATCGGCAGGCGGACTCTCAACCACTGCGCCACCAGGAGAAGCCCTTCCGGACGCGCAGGCTCAGCGGCCATGGCTCACGGGACATGCCGCTCCGCGGCATGTGGGATCCTCCCGGACCGGGTCACGAACCTGTGTCCCGTGCATCGGCAGGCGGACTCCCAGCCACTGCGCCACCAGGGAAGCCCCCCATCCTATTTTCTTTGGCTCAGAAAATTCATGTAAATGTATATTCTAATGTAGTATTGATATTGGTAGGTTCCCTCCGCCCATCCCCTGAAGATCAAGTCCCACGGGGTCTTCCAAACCCTTAAGGTAGCCTCCGTGGTACTACACAGTTTTGTATTTGCGTTTGCTTCCGTTTTTTAGTCATTTATTTATTTTTGGCTGCCTTCGGTCTTCGTTGCAGTGCGTGGGCTTCTCATCGCGGTGGCTTTTGTTGTGGAGCACGGGCTCTAGGTGCGCGGGCTTCAGTAACTGTGGTGCTTGGACTTCAGTAGCTATGGCGCACGGGCTCTAGAGCGCAAGCTCAGTAGTTGTGGCTCGCGGGCTTACTTGCTCCGCAGCATGTGGGATCTTCCCGGACCAGGGCTCGAACCCGTGACCCCTGCATTGGCAGGTGGACTCCCAACCACTGTGCCACCAGGGAAGTCCCTGCTTCTGATTTTTAAAAAGACCTGTTTGTAGGTGTCGCCTCCCATCAGTGAATCCCAACTAAGGAACGAGAATGGAGGAGTGGGGGCTCCTGGCTCTCACTGTAGCAGATGGGACGGCTCTGAGGGTGACCGTCCCAGAGACAGGATGGAGAGAGCCGCACCATCAGACTAGCACGGCTGTTACTGACCAGCAGCAAGCAGCTCCGCTTGCCTCGCCATCTTCAGACAGGCTCACTACTCTATTTGTTTCATAAAATATGCATTGAGAGCAGCTCCCAAATGCTGAATGGCGAGCGACATGCCTGGCGCGCGCTGCGCTGGGTTGCCAGAGTCTCTGAGAAGCGTATTTGATTCTAATTCAATAGGAGTTTTAACCCCTGCGTTTGAAAAATCTTGCTTGGAAAGTCCATGCTATTCCCATTAACATCAATGAGGTTTTCACATACCCAAATAGCTAGATGGTGCTTTGAGAAAAGCAGGATCTCACTGTATCCACTGGGGTTCTGCAGTGATTTGACGTGTCCTGGAAAAAATTATCTTTCAAGAAAGTAAGTTTGGTTGATTGAAATGAAATTAATTCCACATTTCTGTGTCACAATTTATTAACCTGATTGGCTTGCTGCATTGCAGCCTGTGTTTACAAACATTCTTAGGCCCTCGTGCACCTTCTCGCAGCACCTTACGTGCTTTCCCGCCCGCGTCCTCCCTGCGAAGCTAAGCCTGCTGCTGACAGTTGCCCTGTGGACTGCTGAAGGTGTAGCACGTGAGAGCCCCCAGAATTTCCCACGAGTGGCTGAAATTCCCCCTGTAAACGTCGGCTCCGCCGGCAGCATGGACACCACTAATGCCACCCTAACACACTTGCTTTGGGTTTCATGGTTTTAGCAACAGCCCTTAGCTTTCGCGCTTTTATGTTCTTGTCTCAGAAAAGACCCGGTGTAACTGTCTCAGTGCCTGGTGTATTTTTCATATGCTTTCGCCTGCAGCTAGAACAGATCTTGCCCGGTATTGGCAGTGTTATGGATTTGGGTTCTTGGCTGAACTCTCCAGAGAGCATGAAGGATCCCATTTGTTCATGAGAAAAGAACTGAAGTCACACATCCTTGCATGTTAGTTCCAAGGCTACTGGCATTATTTATTTAATGACTAATGAAATTTTGAAGAGTGGTTTAGCCCTAAAATATTCCATTAGTAGCTGCCAGAAAAGCTTTTTTGAAACAATATTAAGCTACAGAAAAGGTATTCTGATGTTAATAGACTGACACATAAAAACAGCAGTGAAAATAAAGTGTCTACACTTGAACTGAAGTCCCACGTAAAGATCACTTTTTAAATCGCATAACGGGAGTCACACAGCACGTACCTAACGTAACCCTCACAGGGGGCCTCTCGGGGACTGACCCCCCCCTTGCTTCTCACTGACCTCTGTGCGGTGATACCAGCTGCTTAGAAGATGGCAGTGCTGTCTCTAATGACGCGTGGTTTTTCTCCTTCTAGAACAGTGAATATCATTTTGTTTGAGATTTTGATTTTTTACTACAGATTTCAACAACTGTTTCTCTTTTCAGATCTAAGGTTATAAATTCCTCCTTTCTCTTCTTTCACTTTTACCCACTTCTGATTTTTCCTCTCCCTGCCAGTTGTCTCATTGCTAAGCACTTGTTTATGAATCCTTCCTTTTAATTTCCCAGGACACATGCTGCTGTAAGCCCTTTTTTTTTCGGTTGAAGTATTCCATCAACCTCTCTGGTAGTGTAGTGTGGTGGTCCTGGCAGCATGGTCAGTGTTCTAGACCACTGAGCCATTTCCTGAGAGGCTGGCGTTGGACTGAGCACGCCCGGGAAGAAGACAGCAGGGTGCCTGCCCTCAGAACGCAGTTTTCCTCCTCCAGGTTGAGATTTTAAAGAAGAAACAAAGAAGCTTCCAGAGCCCCTGGGGTAGGAATGTAGAGGCGCCCTTCCCTCATCCTAGCTCAGCTTCTGCTCCCGCCGCAAGGGCACCCTGCCCGTGGCCATCTTTGAGCTGATTCCATCCTTCCCGTTCTCCTCTGCTTGCATTTCCATGATGTGAACTAAAGGCTTGCGCTGGCCCCTCAGGACCGGGGAAGACTGTCTCTGTCTCCAGCAGGGTTTGCATCTCTTGCTGGGACATGCTTGTGTGTCACTGTTGATCTGAAGTTCTTTTTCCTTTCTTTGAATTAAAAAATTTTAAAGCAGCACAGGTTTATTATTTAAAAATTTTCAAATGTGGAAGTATTAAAAATCCTCTTTCCAGAGGCAGGCAGTCTTGACTGCAAATCTGTTGCTGTTTTCGTTAATAAACTTACATACCTTTACCAGAAAGGTATACATTATTTTGTGAGCAGGACTTTTAATAATCATCAATGTTTTATAGCTGCACATTGTTCTATATTAGTAATTACTATAATTTATTAACTCTTTCCACTTTCTTTGGAAATCTAGTTGATATCCAACTTCCTTTGTTCTTACAGAGTCTGTTGTCATGAACGTTCCTGAGTGTCTGTATTTCTGTGTCATAGACGAGCATTCCGGTGGAGTAGATTCCTGGAAAAAGAATTGCTAGGTCAAAGGGCAAGTACATTTAAAGTTTTGATGGATACAGCCCACATGCCCTACCAGAAGGCTGTACCAGTTTATAATCCTCAACACTGATACCAGTTTCTCTGTATCTTCATATGACATTTTTTAAAGTGGCTTATGTCTTTAAAAAATGACATTTCTTTAACTGTTGAAGTCATACTTTTTAACAATTATTAGCCAATTGTAATTTTTTTCTCCTTTAATTTTCTTATACATATTCTTCACTTTTCCCCATTGTTTGTCTTTTTATTTTTTTACTTTAGTAACTTTCTTTAAAGTGTAGATATTAGTCCTTTGTCTGGTAACTTACACATATTTTATTCTACTTTCTAAAGGTGCTTTTGGCACACTGGAGTTTTTAAATTTTTATGTAGTCCAATCTGACAGTTCCTTTATTGGAGCTTTTGAGTTTGGAGTCTTGTTTTGAAATATCATTACTACCGGGCTTCCCTGGTGGCGCAGTGGTTGAGAGTCTGCCTGCCGATGCAGGGCGACGCGGGTTCGTGCCCCGGTCCGGGAAGATCCCACATGCTGCGGAGCGGCTGGGCCCGTGAGCCATGGCCGCTGAGCCTGCGCGTCCGGAGCCTGTGCTCCGCAACGGGAGAGGCCACAACAGTGAGAGGCCCGCGTACCGCAAAAAAAGAGAGAGAGAGAGAGAGAGCAGGTTGCAAGAAGTATTATCTTTTGCTAATGATGCTCTTGTGGTTTTGTTTTAATATTGTTAGTTTGTCCATAAGTTGCTTTTGTATGATCTGAGATGTGGTCTAATATGAAGTTGTCTGACGTTGGTGGTTGGTTTACACACGATCTTTCCCCACTATCTGTTTGTTGGCGTCCACCCTCTTAACCGAAATGTCCACTTCATTTTATACGAACCTCCCGTGTGGGTCTGTATATGGGCTCCATTCTGCTCTGACGCTGCACTTGTTCATCCCTGGGCCAGCTCTGTATTGTTAATAAACGTATGTCTCCGGTAAGTAGTGGAATATGTCTTTTTTCAGTGGAATGTTTAAAAATATACTTGGGGTGGAGACACAGGAAGAATAGTATGCAGATAGTCTGACAGAATAGGGACGATATATTGAAGTGTTTATAGAGAACTCATCCGTTTTCCTAGGGGGTTGCCTGTCCTTATTGATTTATGTAGGAGTTCTTTACGTATTCTGGATATGAGTCCTTGCGCTGTGTATGTTGAAATACCTTCCATCTTGTGACTTACCTATTCATTCTTCTAATGGTGTCTTGCTGAACAGAAATTCTTAATTGCAAAATAGTCAAATTTTATCAATCTTCATTTATGGTTAGTGTGTGTTTTGTCACGTTTAAGAAGTCTTTTCTCTCCCACAAGATAATGGAGATAGTCTCCTTATTATCTTTGAGAACAGAGGTTGGCAAGCTTTTTCTGTAAAAGGCTAGAGAATAAATATTTTAGTCTTTGCGACCACATATGGTCTCTGCTCCATTCTTAGCTTGTGGATGAACTTGGTCCGCAGGCTGTGGTTTGCTTGCTCCTGTTCTAGAAGCTGCAGCTTTTTGCTCTTACATTTAGAGATACAGTATACTTGGAATTGATTTTGTTTGATAGTGTTTTATACTGAATAGTGTAGACAGTATCTAATTCATTAATTGAGAAGTCCGTTCCTTCCCCATATCTGTTCAGTGAACCCCCATGTCACGAACTAAATGAGTCTGTTTCTGAAGTCTCCATTCCCTTTTATTGGTCTGTTTGTTTATTATTCCACAATACCACCCTGTCTTGATTATTGTAGCTTTCCGGAGACGAAGTGCTTCAGTTGTTCTTTTTACAACTATCTTGGCTGTTCTTAGCCAAAACATTTTCCTTAGCATGTACCTTTTAGAATCAGTTTGTCATGTTCCAAAGTAATTTTTTTAAACCAACACCTTTTTTAAAAGAAACTGAGATCGGATTGACTCTACAGATTGGTTTGAGGCAAATTGACATCTTTTGAGTTTTTAGTCATCAAATCCATAAACGATCATATTCCCCCATTTATTGAAGTTGTCTTCATTTTCCTCAGGGATGATTTATGGCCTTCCTGTGCAGAGGTCTTGAATACATTTTGTTGGATTTATTATTAGGGATCTAATATTTTACTACGTATGACCTAATGTAAATGGCATATAGATCTTAATCAGCAGTGCTTCCTTCAGTCGATGGTGCAATGTCCTGCTGGAAGGGTCTTGACTTACAATTTTATTTACAGGAAAGTTTTGAAATTACAGGACACCTTAGGTTTGCGGCTTTCTTTAGGTGGATTTTTTTAAGCAAGTTACTCTGACTTACTGTACTGGCTAGGACGTCTCCTACAGTGTTAAATAGGAGTGATGAGAGCACACAGCCATATCTTGTTCCCAGCTTTAGGGAGAAAGAATTCAGTCTCTTTTTTTTCCTGATCGGTCTGGCTGGATGTTTATCAATTTCATCATTTCGCTCAAAATCCTACTTCTGGTTTCATTTATTTCCTCTATTGTTTTCCTGTTTTCTGTTTCATCGATTTCTTCCATGGGATCAGTCTGTAGACACATAATTTTATTTGAGTGTTTCCATCCCTCGGAAGGCATTTGTACAGTTCTGTTAGATTCTTCTCTTGATGTTTTTCTTTTAGAATGTCATTACACTACACATTAGTCCCTTCCAATTAAAGAGCAAGTGAAAGCTCTTCAATTGTACATTTAAAAGGATTTTGAAACATGGAAGTTTCCTTTGTACTTGCCTTGGGATCCAACAAAAGCTGCTGGAACAGCAGTTTGTGCTCAGAAAATATGTCTGCTGCAAATGTGTGTGGGAATGGAGATCTTGAGAAGTTTGTGAAGCCGCTGGACATTTCTTAGGATTCACAGAACGTTAACTTGTCATCAAAGCAGCTTTGTGGCGTAAGCGTGTACGTGTTTTGCCTTGTAATTTTAGGTTGAATGTATTAACAAACATCAAGTCTGCATAAAAAAGCTGATTTCCAAAGATACTTAGTTTTGATAATAGTGGCTGAAGGCAGTTCTGATTGAGACATTTTTCAATATCAACTCTGAACTATAAAAATTGCAGCAAAACGTGACTTCTGCTTCTGAGGCCATCAGTATGTTCCATGGTAGAGTAATTCAGGATATCCAAGTTTTATTTCTGACAGAATTTCGCAGAACTGAGATGGTTAAGTACAGGAGAGCAAATGGAGTAAACTGCGGTTACACTGTTTCCGTTTACACGTAGTAGATCCAGGTATTTCCTGCACGGTTCCTGACGACAGGTAATACAGTGCATGGCCATAGGGTTTAAATGCCTTACGTTTTAATAAGCTCTGTCAGTTCGTCCAGCTGAGACTCTTCCTGCTTTACACATTTTTATCACCATCTCTTATACTACATAGTAGCAGATGCCACTTCAGGTCGTCCTGAATTAGTGTTTTCCTCAACTTTTTGGAGAATATTCTCACCATGGCCATAGTTTATAAACCCTTGATTTCGCTTTCCCCATAAGGAACTACAAAGAGAGGAGAACATTTAAGCCCAAAGCAAGTGGAAGAAAGGCCATAATAAAGAGCAGAAATTGATGAAATTGAAAACGAAAAAAAAGAGACAGAGAGAGAGAAAACCAAAGAAACCAAAAGCTTGTTTTTTGAAGAGATCAATAAAAATGATAAAACGCTAACCAGACTGAGAGAGAGCAATGCAAATTACCCATGTCAGTACTGAAAGGGGAAATCAGTACAGATCCTACAGACACTAAAAAATAATAAGGAAATATTATGAACAGTTTTATGGCCATAAAGATGATAACTCAGATGAAATGGACAAATTACTAAAAGACACACACTACCAGGACCTTGAGTGCTATGGTAGTTAGATGACCCTATGTCAGCACTCATTGAACCGTGCGCTTAAAAGGTGTGGATCATACTGTATGTCAGTTTTACCGCAGTATACCCGATCTCAAAATATTTTTAAATGCAGCCAGTATCGCATTTTGATTTACGTGCAGTTTTACCATTTTTATTGCTTCTCATCCCTTCTGTATCACCAACTTAGTTTCTGTGATAATTTTTCTTCTGCCTGAATAATACCTTTTAAGCAGTGGTGTGCTGACACCAGCTCAGATGGCTCATAAGAGCCAGTTCTTTAATTTACAAGAATTTTGTGAACTGGTTGTCAAGCAGAGTCATTGTTCAATATTAAATCATATGAATTTACAGTTAAATCCATCGCATTTAGAAAGGGAACGTGCTCGAAACCCATCCCTTTCCATTATGCGCTAATTTACTGTGGTCTGCACCCTTGAGCTCGTTCCTGTAACACAGTGCTGCTGCGGTACACTAGGCCACTCTAGTGGCGTTTTGAAATCAGCCCCAGTGTGTGTTTAAACTGCAGAAACTAGCAAACGCTGTGTTTTGTCTTGTCTCTCTAACTAACCGTTCACTAACTTTTTTCCTACTGTGTTGGATTTGGTTTTAAACCTATTCGTAGGATACATTGTTTCTGTGACTTATTTTTCAATTCTAGTTTTTTACAAATAGTTGGAAATTCTTCCGAGCTTGTAATCTAGGTTTTTATTCTACTTGAATGTAATAAACCACGTTATTTTATGTTCGTATCAGATAGTTCCAACCTCCAGAATCCTTGGATCCGATCTGGTCTTCATTTCTGCTGGGGTTTGTTCCTGTTGTCTGTGTCCTCATGTGTCTTATTTATTGCCACGTTATTGCACTTGAAAAATTGTATGTGGAAATGCATCGGATGCCGTCCTCTTCCTCCAGCAGGAACCCCCTTCTAGTCTTAGGGATTCACATGATCAGAGGGGGCTGCATGTCATGTGAGGTTCGGCTTGGTGACCGCTCACCCTTGCTCCTGCATGGTGGCATCCAGCTTCCTCTCCCAGCGAGAGGGCGAGGGGAGATGACAAGGGCCAGCCCTGTGGGTCCATCCAGATCGACTTGATGTCAATACAGGGGCTTGCAGGTTCTCGGCCTGGGTATATTCGTTGAAGAAATTGCCACCTTGTAATTTCAGCTTACTGGGAAGGGGGTGGTCAACGGGATATACGAAGTTTCTGAGGTGCCAGTTGTAACCGTATCAGAATGGGTTTCGTATGGCATTTAAGGCATGTTTAGATATGTTTACCAAATATGAGTTATATTAAAATCTAGAGGCAGGTTTGTGAAGAAAAATAGTCACACGTTTTTGCCAAACCCCAGCCTTTATCTCTAGTTCTTTTGCTGAATATTTTAGAGTATTGACTTCAAGCAGCAGTGTGGTTGTGTTCGGGTTTGAAAGACGTACTGAACTTTAAATGCTCAAGACCCATCCGTAGAGCAGTTGTTTTGGCTGCTGTAGAAAGACAGTACCCTAACTCTTCTGATGGAACTGTCTCCAGTACGTGCGAAGTTGTCTCAGCTCTCATTTTTGTTAAACTAAACTCAAACACGGAGAATTCTTTCACACCACTGGATGTTGTTAATGCGTATTGCTTTGGGGACCAAAGTCATCCAAGCTGGTAACCACTCAAATGCTTTTTTAATTCCAAATCTAAGATTAGTAATTCCACAAAGTCCACACGAACCTGACTTTGAAGCTTTGTTACTTTGGCGCACAAGCGTTGGCCGTGGACCTGGACACCTCTCATGACTGCAGTTGTTCGCTTCATGCATCTGCGGGCTTCACAGCCTCTCCCACCCATAAGTGGCTCGCAGGCCTCCTTTGGTTTGATTCTTCATCGCTCGGTCTGTCTGACCTTTTCAGGCCCTTCACCACGTGGACTCCTTGCTCATCTTCAGGAGCAGGGCCATGATGGAAATTCACGTGGGTCTCTGAGTTACCCAGTTGCCAAAATGAAATGCAGTCCAAAAAGGAGAAAAGTTTCCAAAGGAAAAATAAAAGTGAGAGGACTCCCTAGGGAGCTTGGGGAATCTTCGTGCTTTGATCTCCTTCACACTAGCCGGGGAGAGTTAAGGAGCTGAGATGCCCCCGTGTTAGCACTCTCGGCCTTGTCCTTGAACCTTCTCAGTTCACAGACTTTCCACCGGCCATGTTTTCCCTTTAGAAATTACATGTTGAGACCAGTGCAGGGAACACAGAAATAAGAAATCAAGACGTGTTCTCCTTGCCCTCCTGGAATCCACAGTCCAGTGGAGGAGGCTGGTGTTCAACAACTAATGAGCAAGTAGTTATTTGTTTGGAGTGGAGAGGAGGACTGCCAAGGAAAGAGGCCAAGTGCTGGGGGGGCATGAAAGCGGGGGCTGGCCTTTTACATGGGTCAGAGGAGGCTTCCTTGAAGGCAGCTTTCAAGCGAGATGTGAGCAATGGGAAGGGGGGTACAAGAGCCCTCCGGGCAGAGAGGGCTGTGTGTGCCATCCCTGCGCACTCGGGAAGGTACAGATGGGGACCGGTGCGCTCTCTGTGCCAAGTAGCAGGTCTGGGCCAAGACAGGGGCCCGCGGCAGCAGGGGCCGGCTCACTCCGAGATTTGTGAGCACGTTAGGAAGCCGTCTGGAGGGAGCAGCAAAGCCACTGTGACAGCGGCGGGGTTTGGTTTTCTTTCAAGACATTCAGATGTTAAAAGAAAAAGCAGTTCATCCTTTCTTCCTCCACCCACCCCCTGCCTCTGGTAACCACCAGTCTGTTCTCTGTGTCTGAGCTTCGTTTTTATGTGTACATGTATGCATGTTTAGATTCCACATGTAAGAGAGACCATATGGTATTTCTTTGTCTGACTGACTGACTTCACCTTAGCATAATGCCCTTGAGGCCTGTCCATGTTGTCCCAAGTGGTAAGATTTCGTTCTTTGTATGGCTTAATAATATTTCATTGTGTGTGTATATACATGTATATATATAAAAACATACATATATATGCACGTGCACATGTGTGTGTGTATATATACATATGTGTGTCACATTTTCTTTATCCATTCATCTGTCGATGGGCACTTAGGTTGCTATCTTGGCTATTGTAAATGATTGCTGCAATGAACATGGGGGTGCATATATCTTTTCAAGTTAGTGCTTTTGCTTTCCCTGGATAAATACTCAGGAGTGGAGTTGCTGGATCATAATGGTAGTTCTATTTTTAATTTTTTTGAGGGACCTCCATACTGTTCTCCATAGTGGCTGCACCAATTTACATTCCCCCCAACAGTGTAGGAGGATTTCCTTTTCTCCACATCCTCACCAACACTTGTTATTTCTTGTCTTTTTGATAAGAGCCTTTCTAACAGGTGTGAGGTGATACTCATTGTGGTTTTGATTTGCATTTCCCTGATGATTACTGACATTGAGCACCTTTTCATGTATCTGTTGGCCATCTGTATGTCTTCTTTGGAAAAATGTTTACTCATCTCTTCTGCCCATTTTGTTTGTTTGTTTTGGGGTTTTTTTTTTTTGCAGTACGCGGGCCTCTCACTGTTGTGGCCTCTCCCGTTGCAGAGCACAGGTTCCGGACACGCAGGCCCAGCGGCCACGGCTCACGGGCCCAGCCGCTCCGCGGCATGTGGGACCTTCCCGGACTGGGGCATGATCCTGTATCCCCTGCATCGGCAGGCGGACTCTCAACCACTGCGCCACCAGGGAAGCCCTTCTGCCCTTTGAGGGTTTTTTTTTTTTTGCTGTTGAGTTGTATGATTTCCTTAATATATTTTGGATATTAGCTTCTTATCAGATCTATCAAGGGTCCCAAACGAGAACCTGTCTGTGGCCTGTTAGGAGCCAGGCTGCACAGCGGCAGGTGAGCCAGCGAAGCTTCATCCGTATTTACAGCCGCTCCCCATCACTTGCATTACCTCCTGAGCTCCACCTTTTGTCAGATCAGCGGCAGCAGTAGATTCTCACGGGAGTAGGAGCTCGAGCACTACTGTGAACTGCACGTGCAAGGCATCTAGGTCGCCTGCTCCTCATGAGAACCTAACGCCTGATGATCTGAGGTGGAGCTGAGGCAGTGACGCTGGCGCTGGGGAGCGGCTGCAAATACAGATCATCGTTAGCGGAGAGGTTTGACTGCACGGACACCATAATAAATCAACTGCTTGCAGACTCATATCAAAACCCTATCAGTGAGTGGCAAGTGACAATTAAGCTGCATCCGGTGGCAGGCTTTAAGTCAGAATCCGACACTTATTTTAGTCCGCGCGTGGCCCGCCCATTATTTTATTTACCACTTCCATCCGTGCCTCTTCCCCACACTGCACACTTGTCTCAGTCACAGTTTTGGTAAGCCCACAAGCTAACCCTAGCCAAAATGAGTAAAAACACAAATGTTACTGGGGAGCTTCTTTGAAAAGGGGTAAAGACCCAACGATGAGACAGCAGAAGACTCTAAGGCTGCCAACAAAAAGAAAGCTGCATTGAAAAGAAAATACCAAGAGGCCTACTTAAATTACGGGTTCATTTGTAACAGGTGACTCACATTCTCCAAGCCCACTTTAAATAACGTGTGGTGACTGGCTATCCAAGGAAGCCATGAAACCTTCAAAACGGCTTCACCACATGGAGACCAAGCACCCTGCATTAAAAGACAAGCCTTTGGGGTTTTTCAAAAGAAAAAAAAGTGAACACGAAGAACAGAGCAGTTACTGAAGGCCACCACTTCATCAAATGTGTCTGTACTGAGAGCATCCTTCTTAGTGGCTAACCGCATCGCTAAAGCTAAGAAGCCCTTTACCGTTGGTGCAGAGTCGATCCTGCCTGCTGCTCAGGACATCTGTCGTGAACTTTCAGGAGAGACTGCGGTTTAAAAGGTGGCACGCACTCCTCTTTCGGCTAGCGCCATAACTAGGTGAATTGGTGAAATAGCAGAGGATATTGAAGCACAATTGTTAGAGAGAATTAACGAGTCACCGTGGTACGCAGTCCAGGTTGACGAGTCTACCAGTGTTGACAGCAAGGCAACAATGCTTGTTTTCATGCTATGTATTTTTTCAAGAGGATGTACACGAGGATATGTTATGTGCACCGTTGTTGCCAGCCAGCACCACAGCTGCAGAACTATTCAAGGCTTTGAACGATTACACATCAGGGAAACTGAGTTGGTCATTCTGTGTTGATATGTGCACGGACAGAACGGCTGCCGTGACCGGACAGCTTTCTGGTTTCACTACTCGGGTCAAAGAGGTCACTTCTGAATGGGAGTCTACGCACTGTGTCACCCGTAGAGAAATGCTGGCTAGCCAGAAAATGTCACCTGAACTTAACAGCGTTTTGCAGGATGTGATAAAATTATCAGCCACGTTGAAGTACGTGCCCTTAACTCACGTCCGTTTGTGCAGCTCTGTGAGGACATGGACGCAGAGCACGCACATCTTCTCTTATACACAGAAGTGAGATGGCTTGCTGAAGGGAGATCACTGGCCAGAGTTTCTGAGTTTTGAGAGCCGCTCCCCAGAGATTTCTTTTAGAAAAACAGTCACCACTGGCAGCACATTTCAGTGACACAGAATGGGTCGCAAAACTTGCTCACTTGTGTGACATATTCAGTCTGCTCCACGACATCAGTCTGTCACTTCAGGGGAGGACGACAACTTGTGTTCACGTCTGCAGATAAAGTGGCTGCATTCAAAGCCAAACTGGAATTACGGGGGCGACGAGTGAACACTGGGATTTTTGACATGTTTCAAACATGAGCAGAGATTTTGAAAGAGACTGAGCCGGGCCCTTCTTTCTCCCATCTGGTGCATGATCACCTATCTCAACTTTCAACTTCCCAACCACAAAAGACCCCTGAACTGGGAAGGAATGGATCCGCGACCCATTTGTGAATAAGCCAGGGGAATCGGCTTTGTCTGTGCCAGAAGAGGATCAAGTGCTTGAGGTCGCGAACGACGGCGGCCTTAAAACTATCTCTGAGACAACTTCACATCTCCATGCGTTCTGTACTGAGGTCAAGGTGGAATACCCTGAGGCTGCCCCAAAAGCACTGAAAAGCCTGCTTCCATTTCCAACGTGCTGTCTTTGTGAAGCAGGGTTTTCTGCAGGGACGGCAACCGAAATGAGATCGCGGAGTAGACTGGACTTAAGCAACACACTTCGGGTGTCACTGTCTCCCATCACCCCCAGATGGGACCATCTAATTGCAGGACAACAAGCTAAGGGTTCCCACTGATTCTGCCTTATGGTGAGTTGTATAATTATTTCGTTATATATTACAACGTAATAATAATAGAAATAAAGTTCATAATAAATGTAATGTGCTTGAATCATCCCCAAACCATCCCCCACCTCCCTGGTCCATGGAAAAATTGTCTTCCACGAAACCGGTCCCTGGTGCCAGAAAGGTTGGGGACCGCTGAGATATATGATTCGCAAATATTTTCTTTCACTCAGTAGGTTGCCTTTTCATCTTTTGATGGTTTCCTTTGGTGTACAGAAGCTTTTTAGTTTGATGTAGTCCCACTTGTGTGTTTTATTCCTTTGGCTTCTGGTGTTGGAATCAAAAAAATAATAACCAAGACCAATGTCAAGGAGCTCACCTATTTTTTTTCTTCTAGAAGTTTTATGATTTCAAATTTTACATTCAAGTCATTAAGCCATTTTGAGTTAATTTCTGTATATGGTGTAATATAGTGTTCCGTTCTTTCGTGTGTGGCTGTCCAGTTTTCCAAACACAGTTAATTGAAGACACCGGCCTTTCCCCATTGTATATTATTGACTCCTTTGTTATAAATTCATTGACCATAATATGCGTGGGTTTATTTCTGGGCTCTCTATGCTGTTCCATTGATCTCTCTGTTTGTTTTTAATGCTAATATCATAATGTTTTGATGACTGTAGCTTCGGAATATAGTTTGAAATCAAGGAGCATGATGCCTCCAGCTCTGTTCTTCTTCCTCAAGATTGTTTTGGCTATTCAGGGTCTTTTATGATTCTATACAAATTTTAGGATTGTTCTATATCTGTTAAAAATGCCATTGGAAGTTTGATAGGGATTGCATTGAATTCGTATATTGCTTTAGGTAGTATGGACATTTTAACAATATTAATTCTTCTAATCTGTAAGCATAGAAAATCTTTCCATTTATTTGTGTCTTTTTCAATTTCTTTCTTTTAATGTCTTGTAGTTTTTTTAATGTATTGATCTTTTATTTCCTCGGTTAAATTTATTCCTAGATATTTTATTATCTTGACACAATTGTAAATAGGATTATTTCCTTAATTTCTCTTCCTTATAGTTCATTGTTAGTATGTAGAAATGCAACAGATTTTTGTGTGTTGTTTTTGTATCCTGCACCTTAACAGGATTTATTTGTTCCAACAGTTTCTTTGATGGAGTCTTTAAGCTTTTATATATAATATTATTTCATTTGCAGATAGTGACAGTTTTACTTCTTCCTTTCCAACTTGGATGTCTTTTATTTTCTTATCTTGCCTAATTTCTCTGGCTAGGACTTCCAATACTATGTTGAATAAAAGTGGTTAGAGAGCATCCTTGTCTTGTTGCTGATCTTAGAGAAAAAGCCTTTTCACATATATGATGTTAGCTGTGGGCTCGTCATATATGGCCTGTATTATGTAAAGGTACATTCTGTCTGTACCCACTTTGTTGAGAGTTTTTATCATAAATGGGTATTGAATTTTGTCATATGCTTTTTCTGCATCTGTTGAGATGATCATGTGATCTTTACCCTCCGTTTATTAACGTAGTGTGTTACGTTGATTTGTAAATGTCCAGTGATGCTTGCATCCTTGGAATAAATCCCACTTGATCATAGCGTATGATCCTTTTACTGTATTGTTGAATTCAGTTTGCTGACATTTTGTTGAGGACTTTTGCATCCACGTTCATTAGGGATATTTGCCTGTAGTTTCCTTTTCTTGTGGTATCCTTGTTTGGTTTTGTTATCAGGGTAACGCTGCCCTCACAAGATGAGTTTGGACAAGTTCCCTTCTCTTCTGTTTTTTGGAAAAGTTTGAGAAGCATTTATATTCTTCTTTGAATGTTTGGTAGAATTCTCTAGTGAAGCCCTCAGGTCCTGGGCTTCTGTTTGTTGGGTGGTTTTTGATTACTGATTCGTTTTCGTACTGGTAATTGGTTTGTTTGTTCAGATTTTCTATTTCATCCTGCATCAGTATTGGTAGGTTGTACGTTTTTAGGAATTTATCCATTTCCTCTAGGTTGTCCAGTTTGTTGGCTTATAATTGTTCATAGTAGTCTCTTGTGATTCTTTGTATTTCTGTGGTATCGGTTGTAGTATCTCCTCTTTCATTTCTGATTTTATGTATTTATTTCTCTCTTTTTTTCTTGGTGAGTCTAGCTAAGGGTTTGTCAGTTTTGTTTCTCTTTTCAGAGAACCAGCTATTAGTTTCATTTACCTTTTCTATTGCCTTTTTAGTCTCTATTTCATTTATTTCTGCTCTAATACTTATTTCCATCCTTCTACTAACTTTGTGCTGGTTTATTCTTCTTTTTCTAGTTCCTTGAAATGTGAAGTTAGGTTGTTTCAGATTTTTCTTGTTTCATGAGGTAGGCATTTATCACTATGAACTTCCCTCATAGAATTGCTTTTGCTGCATCCCATAAGTTTTAGTATGTTAAATCTTCATTTTCATATGTCTCAAGATTTTATTTATTCCTCTTTTGATTTCTCCTTTGACTTATTGGTTGTTCAGTAGCTTGTTTAATTTCCACATATTTGTGGGTTTTCCAGCTTTCTTCATGTAATTAATTTCTAGTTTCAGACCACTGTGGTCAGAAAATATGTTTGACGTGATTTCAGTCCTCTTAAATTAAGAGTTATTTTGTGGCTTAACATATGATCTGTCTTGGAAAATGTCCCATGTCTACTTGAGAAGAATGTGTTTTTTGTCGCTTTGGAATGGAACGTTCGTAAATGTCTGTTAAGTCCATCTGGTCTAACGTATCATTTAAGGCTGATGTTTCCGTGTAGATTTTCTGTCTGGATGACCTATTCATCGATATAAGTGGGGTGTTAAAGTCCCACTCCTCTTATTATATTGCTCTCTTGTTTCCCCCTTTAGGTCTGTTAATACTTGCTTTATAAATTTGGATGCCCCTATGTTGGATGCATAAATACTTACAAATGTTATATCTTCTTAAATGGGCCACTCTATCATTATGTAATGCCTTTCTTTGGCTCTTATTACAGTCTTTGTTTTGAAGTCTATTTTGTCTGATATAAGTATAGCTACTCCAGCTTTCTTTTGGTTTTCATCGCATGGAATATCTTTTTCCATTCCTTCACTTTCAGTCTGTGTGTGTCCTTACATCTAAAATGAGTCTCTTATAGGCAGCATATAGATGGGTCTTGTTTTTTTTTTTTTCAATCCATTTGGCCACTCTGTGTCTTTTGAGTAGAGCATTTAGTATATTTACATATAAAGTCATTATTGATAGGTAGGTGCTTATTGCCATTTTGTTCATTTTTTTCTCACTGTTTTTGTAGTCCCCCTCTGTTTGTCTCTTCTACTCTTGCTCTCTTCCTTTGTGGTTTGATGACTCTCTTTGGTGGTATGCTTATATTTCTTTCTCTTTATCTTTTGTGTGTTTTCTATAGGTTTTGCTTTTTGGTTACCATGAGGATTACATATAACAACTTATGTCTGTAACAGTCTCTTTTAAATTAATAACAGTTTAAGTTTGATCACAGTGGAAAGCTCAACATATATTACTCTTTGCCTCCTCCATTTTTTATGTTTTTGATGTCACATTTTACATCTTTTTATCTTACGTATCCCTTAACTAATTACTTGAATAGTTATTTTTACTACTTCTGTGTTTTAACCTTCATATTAGCTTTACAAGTGATTAATTCACTACCTTTAGTATAACTTTACATTTTCAGTGAGATGCGTTTCTTCATATGTATTCTTGTTACCATTCAGCGCCCCTTCTTTTCAGCTTAAAGAAGTCCCTTTAACCTTTCTTATAAGGCCAGTTTAGTGGTGATGAACTCCTTTACCTTTTTCTTTTCTGGGAAACTCTTAATCTCCCCTTCAGTTCTGAATGATAATCTTGATGGGTAGAGAATTCTTGGTTGGAAGTTTTTTACTTGCAGCACTTTGAATATATCCTACTTCTGGCCTGCAAAGTTTCTGCTAAGAATCTGCTCATAGTCTTATAAGGGTTCTCTCATACATATCTAGTTGTTTCTTTCTTGCTGCTTTTTCCCCTTGTCTTTAACTTTTGACATTTGAATTGTAATGTGTCTTGGTGTGGGTCTGTTTGGGTTCCTCTTATTTGGAGTTCTCTGGGCTCTCTGGATCTTACTGTGTGTTTCCTTCCCTAGGTTAGGGAAATTTTCAGCCATTATTTCTTCAAGTAAGATTTCTGCCCCTTTCTGTATCTCCTCTCCTTCTGGGAGCCCTATGATGTGACTGTTAGGCCATTTGATATTGCTTCATATTCCCTTAAGCTGTCTTCACGATTTTTTCATTCTTTTTGCTCTTCTGATGGCGTGAGTTTCACTGTCTTGTCTTCAGGTTGACTGATTCTTCTGCTTCATCCAGTCTATTGTTGAATCCCTCTGGTGTAGTTTTTAGTTTGGATAGTTTTGTTTTTAGTCATCACCCTGGGTGTAGTGTGGATTTGGAGATGTTGAGCAAGCCAGTTACTACCCCATCGTAGTGGTCCAGGCACAAGATGAGAGGTGTTTGGACTAGTAGAGCAATGACAGGAGCTGGGTCCAGAAGTGGAGAGTAAGGTTGGAGAGTAAGTTGGGAATTAAGAACAAGAGCACCCTGTGATTACGTAGGGGCAACAGACGGAGAAGGCAGCAGTGAGTCCTGCGTTCCTGGTGTGTGTAACTGGTAGCAGTAGAGAAGGCACTCATCAGAACAGGAACTGGAGCGGGAGGCCGGGGTGTGGAGGGAAGGATAACTTCAGCATTGGCATGCTCTTCCTAATGGCCACGGAAGCCTGACAGGCATACGATGAAATCAGTGGAGAAGTACAGGCTGGAGACCTGAATTGAGAGTAATCCACCTTATAACTGGTGATGTGAGCCGTGGACACTGGTGATAAACTAGGACAAGAGCACAGAGGGAGAAGAGAGGCCAACGTTAAAGAGGGATAGGTCTCCCTGGGGAGTAGGCAGTGGTATCAGAGGCTGGCAGGAGAGTTGGTGGGACGGGGGCGCCCGAACTCATTTCTCGCTGTCAGCTGGCACCGCCCTCCTCACAGCCACACCCATCGGGTGCTCTGCCCTCAAATCAAAACTTGGTGTCAGTGCCTTCATTGCATGCCAGGATTTAAAGGGTGGGCAGCTGTCCACTGTAGCCCCTGAGAGGCGACGTCCAGGTTGAGTGCCGTGTCACTGCTGCCAGGCACACACGAGAGCCCCCATTGACTCAGCAGGGGTGCATCTTACCACCTGCATGGACGGATCCCAGTCACAGCAGCCCCAGACCCAGAGGGGAAGACCAGGGCAAAGCCTCTGTCCCCTGGATGAGAGCCGAGACAGGGCAGGCCCTCGGCAGGGAAGGCCGAAAGAGCCTTAGGAAAGAGAAGAGCAGACGTGGCTGGACTTGGTGCCTAACTTGTGCTCATTAGACAGTGTTCTTCTCTGAAAGTGTGTTTCTTCAGCACATGCCCCATGGTGATTAGTGTGGAAGTGACCAGAATCACCAGGAAGATAGCTTTGTGAGGGTTTGGGCCACATGAGGCTGGGCATGGAGTCTGTAGCTGGAGTTGGGTTCTAATTAATAGGTAATAACCATTTGATAATTATAATCATTTTTAAATTGATAAGTTGATTCTTTTAAATAAAAGGAAACATTAAGGCTGACTTCTGCAGAAGCAGCACACGGGGAAATGAAATTTTCTATCTCACTGGGAGTTTCTTGGTAAATATGCAAGCAGATGCATACATTAAATTAAGATTACGGAAGTAAAATGATCTCATATACTTTTTAGGCACAGAGAATGCATTCTATACAGCGTAGAACAGAGTAACAGATCCTGGGCACCAAGAGTATTTTTTTCTTTTGGAAAAGAAATTGAAAAACAGTTATTAATTGGAGACTCCAAAGTCTTTATTTCAGTAAGTCTCCCAAATACCAGTGACCATTTCCCCAGTGGGTACGTAGGGATACCAGACCAGTTCCCATTGTCAGTGGGTGAGTGAGGACCATCTGAAGACAGACGTGCTGACTCTGCAGCCTTGGCTGTGATATGAGGCATCCCAGATGGTGCAGGGAAACAACAGACCCTGTGCCCAAGTTCCCTGAGAGGTTATTTACGTGAAATACAGGTTTTTTTGTTTTGTTTTGTTTTTTTGCGGTACGCGGGCCTCTCACTGTTGTGGCCTCTCCTGTTGCAGAGCACAGGCTCCGGACGCGCAGGCCCAGCGGCCATGGCTCACGGGCCCAGCCGCTCCGCGGCATGTGGGATCTTCCCGGACCGGCAGGCGGACTCTCAACCGCTGCGCCACCAGGGAAGCCCATACATGTATTTTTTAAAAGCAGTTTTGATGTGCATATTTTCATTTTTAGCTTTATTTGCTTTACGGCTTTTGTCCTGTGGTTTATATTTATTTTCTCTTCTTTATATGACTTGTAGCTCTTTTATGTAATATCATCTTCTCTCTGGACTGACCTGAGTTGCCCTGTGCTAATAACCATGGTACGTTTTCCTGGTTTGCAATGCTACCTTGAGTCAGCAGATCCCTAACTTGTCTGTTAACCTGTACACCGTAGAGAACAGCCAGCCTCAGGCTTTCAGACAGGCATCGTCTCCTTGTTCTCCTGAGAGGGGAGCCATAGTGAGCTCTCCTGCTCCCTGAGCGATTGCCAGATCTGATGGCAAGTAAAGGAAGTCACGCAGAAACTGAAATCAAGGCCTTGTCTTCCCCCCTGGTCTGTCTGTGAGCTGCCGTGCTCCTCCCCGTGCCTCCACCTGATGGGCAGTCTTCACAGGATGGTCCCTGCTCGGGCATCATTAAGTGGCTTTTCCTTGCCCAGCGTGCACCTGTGAACGTCACACCGCCAGGCTCATGGGCCACAGTGCTTGTCTGCTGGGAGACAGCGGCAGGGAGCCTCAGTCCCCAGGGCTGGTGACCTGGGCCAGCGAGGGGCGTGGGCCGGGCGGGGGAAGAGCAGGCCATGCGGCCACGGCTGGGGCCAGTGGTGTCAGGCTGGGTGGGTCTGGGGCTCCAGGTTCCTGGGCACCTTGATTGCCACTGGCAGCAAGAGCCCTTCTGCTCACAGACAGGGCTGGTAGTGGCAGTAAGAGGAACGGCGATAAATTTAGATTCCTTTGGTGTCTGCAGGTCATTATTGGAATTACAGCGACTGGCTGTGAGGTCATAAAGTTCCCCTGACAGGTCGTGAATACCAAGCCCGGTCACTGCGGAGGCTGCCTGCATCCCCCTCCATTTTTGTCAGGGAATGGCCTCTCCGGGAGGCCGGCATGAAATGAAAAAGGGAGGCTGGAGAAAGGAGGCGTGCCAGCAGCCTCTGAGGGGGGAACCCCAGATTTCTCTCTGAGTCGGGGAGGAAGGGTCGGTCACCGGTTTAGAGACCTGGATGGCTCAGGGCAAGGCCCGCACCCCAGCCTCCCTACCCTGAGCCTTGGCCATTACTCCTGGTCCTGCAGACGAGTGAGCCTGGCCGGGATGCTGAGAGCGTGCTTCTCGAATGATGTGTGGGCCTGGCCCAGCTTCCTTTGCTAGGCGGGACCCAATGGGGGGCTTCGTAGCTGTGACGCAGAGGGGCTGCCAGCGCTGGGCTGTGATGCTGCCCTGGGTGTATGGGGCCTGGAGGACGGTGAGTGTCACCTCCAGGCCCCTCAGGCCCGAGGGAAAGACTTTTAGCCAAACGAGCATCTCTCTGGAAAAATTCATCTTTCAGTGGAGGACCAGGAGACACACTGGAAGGTATTTATCTTGAACCCTAAACTCTGTAAAAAAACATAATCAAGCCCTCGGTCTTGGGGTGATAGCCACTCCATAACATTTTAATGACACCTGTGGGGTAACATGTATTAGTTGAGTCAGCCGTGTGTGCGCGTTATGTGTATTAAAGTCACCTTAAAGAGAAGCGTTACATTCTTAGTATAAAGGAAGTGTTATTCGTAAGATTATAAGATTTTATTTTAAGCTCTCACAGATAAGCAGCAGTTCAGATCAGTATGTTTTGTAGGAAACGAATTTGTTTAAATCTCACACTACGATGTGTCTGTTTCCCAAACTTTATGACGTTCTTGCTTGTGGGTTCTAGAAACAAAGATGTGGGGAAAGGTGGGTTGGACCAAGCTGGAGGTGCTCCTGTACTGCGAGACTTCTTAGGCCCAAGTGTGCTGGCCTGCAGGTAAGGGGTGTGCGGCGTTTCCCCGTATGTTTAACCAAGGGGCGCTTTTCTTCTTCCCGAGCAGCCTGTGTGACTCCGGGGGACCTGCGGAACACAGCTTGAGAAATGCTGGTGTAGTTCAGTGGAAATGTGTAATTAAGGAAAAATGAAATGGTTATAAAATGTTTCTGTGAAGAGTACAGCCCCGTGAACGTTGAACGTCCTGAGTGCGGTACGGGGTGCGCTTCTGGGCCTTTGAAGCTCGACATGCTGTGGTCAGTAAGCGAATCCAGCCCCGACTTCCCTCCTCAAAGGAAAGGGGTTATCTCCGCGTACGTGCACATCCGTCCTTGGCCCGATGTCAGTGAAACAGGAGAAACAGCCGGGTACAAAACCAGTGCCTTCCTCTGCAGGTTACCGTCAGTGCTGTGTTTACCAGACAGCATGCCACTCCTATAGTTACAGAAGGCACTCCTACGTACTTCCTGGGAATATGAAAATGTCACAAGATTAAAAGTAATTTTCCTGGAATTACTATAAGTGAACAGATCATATCACCTCCGTTATGCCATTCTGATCCTGTAGTTTCCACGTACAAGGCTGGGACGTGTCTTTGCCTTAGAGAGGAAGGCGGCCGGAGCTGCAGGCTGGGGCTCAGTGGCAGACCCCATGCACTTTTCTCATTCACATCCTATCGATTTGTGACAGCGATTACATGCTCTTGTTGTGCAAGCAGTAGGGCTTTCTGACTGGCGCTGTGACTTGTAGACTTTCTGAGAATCTTCATTAAAAGTCGCGAATCACACAAGCTGAGGAAAGCCGAGACAAACGATTTAAAAGCCACTGGCACATGGGCCGGCCTGAGTTCCGATTTCCTTTCCCGGGCGTGGTTTGGGGGGCCGGTAGCAGAGCGTGGCTGTGTTATAATGAAGCCGCCTCTCCAGGGCCACGGGGGTTTGCACATGCAGATGGAAGGAGAATCCTCTGTGTTCAGAGACATATCGGCATTGAGACCTCCCGGTGCCGGGGGAAGGTGGGTTCACATACCTGTGTCCCAGGAGCCCCTTCTCCCCACTCTTTCCTTCCTCCGAAAGTGTTCCCCCCTCTTGGCTGCCTCGATGTTGCAGATAAGGACTCTCAGAGGTGTGTCTGGGGACCCGTTTGTCCCAGGCGGAGCTCCGGGGCCGAGATACGTTCTGGTCGCCAGGGCTGTGTTGACTTTCGTCCCAGGGACTGGAGACTGTCTGGGGTCACCCTGCCCTTTCCGAGCGACGGCTCACAGCTGCACTGAGAGTGCTTTTCTGCTACTGGGCCCAGGTTCCAGACAGTAGGATTCTCCTTGTCCTTTTCTTGGTGGCTTCTGTGTGTTGTGGCCTGTTACCCTGGGGACGCCAGGAGATTTTCTTTCAAAGTGAGAGACGTTTGCTTGGGGAACTTGGCTAAGGATGCGGCTTCTCCGAGCTGCGCAGACATTTCCCCTTTAAGAGTCAGCTCCAGGGCCTGGCCTGTGACAGGCGTCTTCCACTCGGGGCCTGCCTTGGCCAGGAAGGCCTGTTTGTTCTGGCTGTTTGGACCGTTGAATTTTTCTTGGCTTATTTTTAATTTTTTCATACGCCTCCAGGGGAAATTCCCAACTCCTTGGCATAGTTAGGGGCCTTTTGCCCACAGACGCCAGCCCTCCAGGGCAGGCCCCTCTCCTCAAGTCGGTCTCAGGCTGTGGTCTGCACCCAGACAGCAAATGCCCTGTCCTGGTACATAGCACGCGCTCTTTCTTCCCTTCCCAGGATCTGGAGCTCTGCCCACTTCTTCTCCACCCCGAGCTCTCGATCCCTCAAGGATGTCCTTGCGCATCTTCTCTGACACCCTCCCCGACCTTAGCCGCCTCTGCGACCCTGTGCACCTAGTCCCCTGCCACGCTGGGACACTTGTTTCCTCAGGGACCACACATGTCCCACACTTTACACATGCCTCCTGAGGGACTGTCAACAGATCACTGATTACCAGTTGGTATTGGGATCTGCTTGGTACTTAGGGGAACACGGGAGCTTCATCCTGTATTTCCGTTGGAAATGGTCCCCCTACCAGTGCTTCCTGGGTCGTTACCTAGCACTGGATCTTCATCTGTGTCCGTCTGTCTCCTGCACTAGACAGTGAGCACCACGAAGGCCGTGTTTTTATCAGGCCGGGTCTCCAGCTGTGTCCACAGTTCCTCGCCCACTCCATGTGCATGTTAGTATTTACTTCATACATTTGCCCAACCGTGACATCTTAAATATTTATTTGAGCTGGTAATGTGAATTATATTTCAAATACCATGATGATGCAGGGAACATTTCTTACTTAAGTGGAGTTTTCCCCAGTGTGCGTGGGAAGGCCTTCCTGTGGGGAGGGGTTCCCGGGGCCTCTGACAAGTGGGTGCCGACAGACTGCACGGTGACTGTTCAAGAGGTGCTGCCCACCTTGAAAACTTGTCAGAATAGGAATTCCAGAAAGATCAGAAATCCGTATTCCTTTTTAAAATTCTGTTCTTAAACATTTGCACTGCAAGAGACCCCGTGAGAAGAGAGTGTGACAAAAGCCTACTATTCAGAGCATATAAAGAACTCTCTAAACTCAGCAAAAAGAAAATAAACATTCCAGTTAGAAAATGGGCAAGACACTTCACCGAGAAGGATAAGAGTTTGGCAATAAGCACACGAAAAGATGCTCTTTAGACAATAGGGAGATGCAGGTTAAAGTCCGTGAGAGACCACCGCACACCTGCAGCCACCCTGGCGAACAGCATGGCAGTTCCTTACGAAGTCGAGCGCACAGTCTCCACGTGGCCCAGCAGTCGCACTCCCGGTCGTATACCCTAGAGAAATGAAAACTTACGTCCACACAGAATCTGCACACAAACGTTCATAGTAGCTTTATCTGTAATGGCCCCAAATTGGGAACAACTCAGTGTTTTTTCAAAGGTGAATGAAGGCATAAACTGGGTCCACCCACACAGTGGGCACTTACCAATGAAAGCGATAAGTTGGACACACGCCACACCGTGGATGCCCCCAAGGGCCTTATGCTGAGTAAAGAAAGCCAGCCCCCAAAAGTGTGATTTTGTCTCTGTAACACTCTTGAGATGACAGGCTTGCCCTGACACTGAGAGCAGGCCTGTGGTCGTCCAGGGCCAGGGCTCGGGGGAGGTGTGACCGTAGGCAGCAGTGGGGGCGTGGCATGCGTGACAGAACAGTGCCGTGTCATCCTGGGGGTTGTGGGTATGTGAGTCCAAGCGGGTAATAAAATTGCATTAAAGAAACATAAAAAACCATTTTAAGACTCCCTAAAAGATAAACATTTACATTTATCAAACAAGGAAAAGCTAGCGACATCCAAACAAGATATGTAGTTTAGTCACCAGTGTTGCGCCCACATCAACTTCCTGGTTTTGACAACATACCGTGATTTCTTGCAGGTGTCAGTGAGGAAAGCTGAGTGAAGGGTACTTGGGAACTCTCTTCGCCACCTTGGCAATTCCTTGTGGATCTCAGATTATTTCCAGATAATTGTATTTTAAGCTGTTCCTACTACATACCAGTTTTTAAAAGAGAAGATGGGCTAGAGCGTTGGGAACGGTGTTCGCTTTGCTGCAGGGAATCTCAGAAACGAGAGTTTTCCTGTGTAGATGTTGGGGGCACAGAGCCATTCTTGGAATGAAAGTAGGTCCCAAAGCTAAAAATGATTTAGAGAAGAAAGAAACTCTTAGGCTGGAAAAATGCTGCTCCTCTGATTCTTCAGATTAGCCTCATTACCTTGTGTTTTAATTTTTAATGCCTTAGCAGACGGGTCCAGAGCAAACAGAAAATGTCCAAGCGAGTACTAGGCTTCCACACACACGAGGACTTTCAACAAAGCGCAGATATGAAATACGGAAATCTTCTCCCTGACACTGGTCACATTGGAAAGTTCAGACTTTCTTAATTCAGTCCGTCATGGACAGTAATGTATTTTAACTCAAGAACGTCTTCGTTCCGTGCACACGGACTTGGCTTGTGAAAGGGTTCGCAGTACACACTGACATTGGATCTCCTGTCATGGTGACTTAGACGTAGGACAGCAGTGAATGATTCCTGCCAGTCAGGGAACTTTCACTGAAACCCCGCTCGAATGGTAATAATCTGCTCCTGTAATTGCTGTGGAAAAGGAAAATCCTCCAGAGATTTTACATCTAATCATTTATTTATAAATCTGTAGATGGCAGTCTGCAGAATACGCGTCGGGGGTCAACTTTGTGCTCAAAACAGTTGCCTGATGTTAACATTTCACAGTGTATTTTTTTAACAATACCTCCACCCCCATGATCACAAAAGGACCCCACTTGCTGGTAGCTGCTCTGCGCCTTGTCCCATGGCCCAGCCACTTCATTACAGATGCCTCGGCAGAGGCCGTCCCCTCAGTATTAGCTGAAATGTGCGTGTTTTTCCATCTCATTAATTCCGTCTACATACAATTAATTTTTGCCTATTAATAAACCCCTTGGTGTCAGTGACAGCTATCTAAACCACTTCACCTAGTGTGGAAGAGAAAAGTGTGCTTGCAAATTTCTGCCCCTCCTCTGCATTTTTATTGTTGTATTTGTGGGTTGAAGGGTGTTGGTGCATAAATCAGCCACTGCGAGAAAGTGTAAACTGCCGAAGATTCTGGCTTTGGACCGGCTGATGGGGAAATTTGAAATATTCATTAGCTCCACTTGTACTGGGGATAGATAGAGATATAGGGGAGCCATCCTAGCTTATTGGGGTCTCAGGCCACGGGGAAATTTGTTGGCGCCTGTATGTGAGATAGATCGACTTTCTTTTTCTACAAATCTAAATCCTCACCTAATTTGGACACCTCTCAGAGGACATCTGTGTGTTCTCGAATTTCATAATTTCTTTTTAAAAACGTAAATCTATGAATGCAAACAGGTGGTTGTACATGTGACAACTGTTCCCGCTGATCATATTCAAAGGGCAAAGGAAGATACCAAAACTCAGAACAGAGCCTTGAAACTGAAAGGAAGGACCACCTCTTTGGGGGACTTCAGTGGGAAAGTGGGGCTCTGCTCTCTTATCCCCCTTCGTCAGGGACAGGTCTCTTCCACAAGTTAACTTTCCTCAGTTCAGCACCACCGGCAAGGAGGAAATGCACAGTCCTGTACAGGTGTTAGGAATGTTAGATTTCTGGCATGGATTTGGAAAAAGCGCGGTTACCCGATGTGGAGCTGCTGGAGTGCCTGGTTTCTTTCTAAGGGCTTTGCCTCGTGGGTAAGAAGCTAGAGTTCCGTGGCAGGCCTGAGTAGCTGATGAAATTGTCCATGGGAAAAGCTTAGAGTGCCTGTCCTGGTAAATCCGTAAGAGTGACATTGCATGGATGTTTCCAGATCATTCTGTGAGAGATAGCCAGCGTCATTGGTCAGCTAGATTCGATGCGCGTGATTGATTGAAAGTCAGATAAACGATTCAACTGGCTGATTTTCAAACGTGCCAAATGTATTAAATTTATCAATTGCAATGGTTAACGCGTATATTTAATAGGGATGTATAATGGCTTCAGTGAGACTGTTGAGTTTTGTTACTGAAGATCGAAGACAGGATCTTGTCGGAAGCTTCCTGACCAGCCCCGGGCAGCCTTGCCAAGTCCCAGCAGCTGGCGAGAGCCACCAGAAGGGCCAGTCCTGCCCTGCACTCCTTGTGTGACACCTGTTGACAGCTTCCCGTGCTCTTAGGACAAAGACGACGCTTGTTCCTCGAGGCCTGCCGGCCGCGCTCTCCGTCTCTCCTCCTGGATTGCGACCCCAGGGCCTCGGTGCTGGGGGCTGGTCTTCCTGTGCGGGCTCCTCCCCCGGGGCCCTTTCCCCGTTTAGCCAGTTGTGCTTTCCGTGACTAAAAGGTTCAACACAGGGCTCCGTTAAATAGCTTGCACAGGGAGTGAATAGGCTTGTGCTGGGTGTTTTCAGAACACCTAGTGCTTTGAGCTCATTCCCAGCAGGTCACATAAATAGCACCTAATCATTGCAGGAAGTCTAACGAGGAAACCATTAGTCCGCTTTTGAGACGAGCAGGTGAACCTCACAGAAAGTGAGATATCTTCCATTTTCGTGATGAATTGTCTGCATGTGCAGATCTGTGTTTCTAAATAATTGAATAAGAAGTGTTCTTAATTCTAGTTTTATTTATGAAGTACAGTGTTCAATTATTCCCTAGATTTCAGATTGGCCAGTAAACCTTTTCTTCCCCCTTGCCCTTGATTTTTCTTAAGTTTAAAGCAGAGCACAGTGGCAGATGTGCTCAGCAACCATCCGTCATCCTAGTTCATGCCACTTTTCAATGTCAGTTATAAAGACAGTTACTCCTCTGGCTTCAGAAGTTTATTTAAGTCTCTGAGAAGATGGGTGGCTCTTCAGACTTAATGTCTGAAGCAGTAGAAACAGACAGATGTCAGGAGGCACTGGTGTCTGCTGGATGAGGGAGCCCATGCCGTTCTTCTGAAAGTAGAAATGTTTGCTGCTGTTAATAAATTGAGTCACGGAAAAGAAACAACACAGGGATCTCTAACTCAGAATCGGCGTCCAAGGTACCATGAAGATGGACCTGGAGGTTGATTCCACGTGAGTAAGCAAGATGACAGTAGGCTTTGTCTTTGATACCAAGTTGAGGGGCTCTCCCCATCCTGGGTGTTGGTTTCTCTCTGCCAGGTCATGTGAGATACCCTGAGCCAGTGATCTTCCAGGAAACCCCAGGAATGGGTTTGAAGGGTGTGATGACGGGGGACCCAGGAAGAAGTGAGGAAGTGGCTCCAGGCGGATGCTGGGGTCTCCTGTACACCCAATCTGGGCGGAGCCGGGGGCGTTTCTCTGAGGACCTGCCTCCTGAGAAGGAAGGCGTGACTAAACGTGGACCTGCCCGAGGCATGCAGCTTCCTCCCCTCCTTGCTTGGCTGGTAGAGGAAGTTGTGGGCTGCCCGAGGCATGCAGCTTCCTCCCCTCCTTGCTTGGCTGGTAGAGGAAGTTGTGGGCTGCCCGAGGGTCGGGCTATATTTTCCTCATCTTTGCATCCCCTTTTCCGCGGGTGTAGTGAGCCGCAGCAGATATCGTAGGTACTCAACACCTCGACGCCTGTTTATGCACTGAAAATAGTGATGACATCATTGCCCTTGAGAGCAATGAGGAAGAGAACCGTTGACTTGGAAGAGGGAGGGTTTGTTCAAACATCAGCCTCAAGGAGCATCCCTCATTTCCTCAAAGCTGGGGAGTGCACGGGTCATGTGTTAACGTGGTTTTGCGGGGGGCGGGGGTGTGTTTTGGGAGTTTTTTGGGTTTTTTTGTTTTTTTTCAGAAGCATGTTTCTTTTTGATCCTTTGTTTCTTAATATCTTCAACAGTCACCCGTTTCTAGTGTATGTATTTTATTTCATTTTTTTCCCTATGAAATATTCCAGTGAAAATGGCAAGCCAGATAGTTTGCAGTTTTTCGAAGCCTAGAAGTTGAGCTCTAGACCCAACTGCTGCTAGAGTTTCTGGTTTGATTCTTGGAAACTGGAGTTCGTTTTCTAATCACATGTGTACTGATTGGCAGGAAGCTGTTCAGTCCTAATGTACTAGGAGTGAGAGGGACATGGGGACCAAGAAAAGGACAGCTGCTCAAGAGTGAACATTTATCTTCAGTTCTGACTTGTTTAAGTCTTTAAAATGTTTAAAGAGGAAAGCAGAATGGTGGAGCAGGTCTGCTGATTAACACAAGCATACGCCCCACGCCCCCTCTTCTGTGCTCCTTTTGTCTGTTTTGCTGGGTGGTTAGGCCAGCTCTTCTGAAGACATTGTGCACCCAGGCAGAGGGCCATTTCTCTGCGAAGAGCTGGGAAGACTCTTAGCTGAGCCCTGGTCACACGCCGATCAGCCCAGCCGAGAGTCGACAAGTGTGCTCTCAGTCGCCTTGTGCTGTGTGCGCAACTTCAGATCCTTGGCTTCCGGTGATTTCTGTGCTGGACCAGCAATGCCCAGGAGAGAAGAGGTGATGATAGGTCAGATAAATCTGAAGCAGCATAATATTTGATTGGTCATACGGAGTATGTAGATGTAGGAGTACTAAAACGGAGTCTCTCTGAAAGTAGTGAACTCACCCAGATAGGTCTTAAATCCATGAAAGTCTGTTGAATCTTGGGCTCCGGGTGGAACCAAAAGCCGAAGAACATGAAATTCCCTTTCTGGGCCTTGGATCCGGTTCAGAAAACTGTTTCTTAGATTTTCAAGTTTTGATCAAAACAAAGACATGCAGTAGCAGCACAGTTGAAAACTGTGCAAGTTTGTATAGTGTATTTGCACGTGTCTTAACCAGTTTGGCTTAAGAAGTTCAGTTATTATGCCTTCTAGAGAATGCATGATAAAGTCGATGGAAGACACAAAAAAATCTTAGCAGGAGTACAATAAGGCGATAGAATATATCAAAAGTAGTTATATTTACTCTGAAAGTAAATCCTGAATCACTTTCCAGTGCGCTCAGTACCACCTCTGTGCCCTGACTACCCCTTCTCTTGAAACTTTCCCTTACTCATTAACAATTCACCAAACGTTATGAGTGTTCCACAAAAGGCACTGAAGTGCCAGTTGCTGTGAGTGATACAGAGATGCCCGAACGTGTGGGTGTGTCTGTGGAAGTCATCAGACCAGTTCCTGTAGACCTAACAGCTTGAGAAGCCGGGTGCCCAGTGTGCAAAGGTGGAGGGTGGTCTGAGAGGGGCTTGTGGACACAGGAGAGCCAGAACGGCCCCTGCCCGCAGGAACTGTTCCCTGGGCCGAGGTCAGCTCCAGGCGCAGGGCCTGGAGGGGGAAGGCCCAGCACAGAACAGGGAAGGGTAGCGGCCAGATTGGCTGGAGCTCAGGGCTCCCCCCAGGGGAAGACCTGAGTCAGGGCCGCCTGTGAGGGCTCTGACCAGCACCAGATGCGTGCTTGGGATCTGATTGTGTTTGCGTGGTGAGGAGGCCGGAAAGACGGTGAGCGGGATGGCGACGAGCACCAGGCAGGGTTGGGGAAGGTTTGTCTGACTTTGTCAGGTTCTCTGGATGGGAGCCGAGTGTGGAGAAGCCAGTTCAGAGGCTGCGGTCGTCATCCAGGATGCAGCGGGAGCTGAGTGTAGCGGTGACAGGAGGGAGGGGAGACAAGAGCCGTGTGTCCAGGGGGTTCCGACCTGGTGGCGGTAGGAAAGTCAGAAGGTGTTACAGGCTGAGGGAGGACGCCACGAGAGGAGGGCCCGGGCGAGGGGACAGCGCTGAGAGGGACGCGCGGACCTCGGACGCCAAGGCCGGAGCGCCCCGGGGAGGGTGCTGGCTCTGGGCTCTGATCGTGGGAGCGCACGGTGGCCTTGGAGGGGGCAGTGTCCACGGCTGCGGTTTTCAGGTGAGATCCTGGAGGAGCGAGCAGAGAAGTGTGAGGACCGAAGGGAGGTGGGTGACCACCCACAGGGGGCTCGGGGAGCTCTCCTCCAGGGGAGGCCCCCCAGGAGCGTCGGGTCAGGGGCTGGTGCGCACCGGGAGAGAGGGCGGGGCCTGTGCTTCTCCCAGTTTGTGGAAAGACTTCCCCCGAGGACGTGTTTGTTCGTGTGCCGCTGTGATTGAAGGCGCCGCACGAGGCTTGGGAGGCCAGCGTTGAGGTCAGGTCAGGGCTTTGGGTTTTAGTCCCGCTCTGCCGCTCCTCAGCCGTGTGGCTGGGATGGTGTGAATCCTTTCAGCATCGGTTTCCGCATCAGTAAAACGAGAATCCAGATCTCACCTCGTATATTGTGATGAGGGTGAAACGGGGTTCGTGCAGGCAGAGCGCCGAGCACGATGCCCAGTATGCAGCCAGCGCTCGGCAGACATCAGCCGCGGTGCCAGGAGCCTCTGCATCCCCACCCAGACCAGCACCTCAGAGATCCCCACGGGCCAACTGGTTGGATGCAGAGTTCACAGAGGGGACCCCGCTTGGCTAGGGGTTGAATTAGGGTGTGAAGAGGGATTTGAGCCTGGAGGCAGTACCGGTGGGAGGAACAGTGTGGCGAGGTTAGGGATTCCCCTGGAGAGACGGAGCAAAGGCACGGCAGCCCCGCTCGACGCGTGTAGGCCAGGGTCCACCGGCACCTTGTGTGCAGGGCCAGGCGGTTTGCGTCTTCGGCCGCGCAGTCCGACTGCCTCTGCCACAGCTCTGCCCTTGTGCAGGTGGAGAAATGGGCCTGGCTGGGCTCCGATACAGCCTCCCTGACTGGAGTAGCTGTGGGGGCCGTGCCGACCGTGGGGATCTTGAAAATTCTACATGGGGCCAGATGTGAGCCCAGTGATGGCTCCAAGTGCTGGGTGACTGCTGGCAAGGAGATGCGGTGGACAGCAGCTGCTATACCAGCCCAGCATGAACGTGGGGTTGAGGGCCTGAGCTGAGGGCCTTACGGTGGACGGACCCGTAGCGTTACATTCTGAGCATGAAAATGTCCAGGAGCGGCTAAAGTGTGATGTTAGTTCACGTGTAAATGGAGATGGCCTCTCCTGGGAGAACGTTGGGGATCCCAGATTTCCTTGTTGCTGTCCGCCCGTTGTTCCCAGTATGGCAGTGATGCAGTACCCCGGTAGGTTATCTGGAGTGAACCGGCTCTGGCAAAGCGGGCAGGAGTAAGTTTCACCCAGTCATCCCTACACAGAAATAAATAAAGGTAATCGCAAGGCAGCATCCACATGCCAGTGAAAACCAGAGGAGTTTCCTGTAACATCTAGTTTCTGATGGGTTATTTTTGTACCTGCACCTCTCCGCTGGTCTCCTGGCAGACTTGGGAGGAGAAGGGAGGATGGGGGCAAACACAGT
>NW_020173770.1:1201437-1203931 GCF_003031525.2 Neophocaena asiaeorientalis asiaeorientalis | reverse complement strand
GAGGCTGCTCTGCTTCCAGGGAATGTGTGAGTTCATGAGATGTTTACATTTATGCTTTCATTGCAGTTAAAATCTTTACGAATAAATGTCTTACTATTTATAAAGGTAAAATGCTGCTTCTGTAGCATTTCACAATTGAAAGACATTTTCACATAACAAGACTTTCCTTTTTTAAGTTAACTGTTTCGCAGACTACAGTTCTCTTGAGCGTCTGAGACTCCTTTTTAAAGGGTCTCAAAATTACTCAAGCCTGAGACATATCGAAGCCAAAGAGAATTAAAGTTGGACTGGGGCACTAGGGCCTTTGGGGGCAGCGTTCTCACCAGAGCCGCCGTAAGCCGTGAGGGAGGCCCCAGGCCAGGGAGAGGACTGAGGACTTGGGAGCAGAGAAGAGAAGAGAGACTCCAGGGCAGGGACGGTTCCTTGTGGTCCTGGTTGGCACAAGGACGTGGCCCAGGGCCCACAGTCTAACCTTGGGGACGGGGTGATCCCAAGTGGGGTGCAGAGAGGACATGCTGGGGGGAGGGGAGGGGAGCATGGGACCTGCAGGCTCCCGCCTGAACCATCTCGTCTCTTTCTCCCCCCCCCAACCCCACCCCCGCTCTTCTCAAGCTCGAGGTGTTGGCTGCAGGGGTCAAATCAAGGCTTGGCACTCTCGGAGGTGCTGTCGGCTGGCTGTGGGGTGCGCACACAGGGCCTCTTCCCTTGTCCTGGCTGTCAGAGAACACCTGTACATAAATGCTGCCTGTTTTTTTGCTGCAAACCCTGTGACACCCCCTCCCTCTTCCCCTGGGAGGGCTGTGAACCGGGTCCAGGCACAGAGCTCATGGTCCACAGACCCGCCTGCCTGCAAGTGTGACAGCCCCCAGAGGCCTGTATTGATTTTTAAGAGGAGGAAAAAGGCAAATAAAATTGGACTCTCCAACCTGCTTTGAGTAGAAATTGGTGCTTCCTAAAGGGAATGTTAACTGGCTGGCTTTGCAGCTGAAGTGTTTCCTACCCGTCCTTCCTCCTCACTCTCCGCCCAGCCTCTGCTCATTCTTTTCAGGCCTCGCCCCGCCCCAGTTACACTACTTCCTGCCCTTGAACATAATTGGGTTCTTTGCTGGTAGACCTGTGATTGGAAGACCTCAGGGTGTTGCTAAACTCAGTTTGAGCACCCTGGAAGGAAGACAAAAGATGCTGGGAGAGGCGCCAGCTCGAGGAAGACAGGGCGGCGGGAAGTGCCATCTGCGCGCCGTGTTCGGAATGATATCACCCTTCAAGTGGACAGTCCTGGCTTCCAGCGCCAGTGACGGTACTTGTTGAAGAAGCGCAAATGTCTTCTGCTTCTTGTCATCTATCTTGCCAATATTAGTATTCTGGAAGAAGGATTTATTTTAATAATGTGGCTTTTAGTTTTTTTCTGTAGTTAATGTTGTTTTATTACTCTGCATCCTTGCCAGGAAGCTCATTTTAAGAGTTTCAGTTCAAAATTAAATATGACCTCAGAGTTTTAAAATACAATTACATTAACTGTCCATTTAATAGTTGCTTAAGATTTTTTTGGCCGCTAATGTATAGTCAGTATGCTTGTCTGATATTAAATACGGTGTTTCCAGCTATACTCACCAGCTGACGTGCTCCAGCTGCAACAATAAACAGGCGAAGCAAAGGCCTTCTGAGAAAGGAGCTACAGAAAGCTGTTCCCAGATGAAACTGCAGTATTGTCGTATATCATAAGCTATGCTGTTCTTTTAAAACTTCACTGTGTTTGATAATCGGGAACTATCTATTATTTATTTAGAACCGTACAAACCAATGTACTCGACAGGTAATTTAGTGGCAGGATTATTTATTAATAAGCCCAGTACTCAAGTTAATGGGACTAAACCCCATGGAGGTCAGTCGCCCTGTAATAACGTGCCTCTTGGAAAGAAAAGAGTAGTGTCTTCAGGACATTCAGTTATTATTTTAGCATTTAAATTAAGACGTATTCCCTTACTGAGATGAAAAATCTTTTCTTTTTTCTGAACCGCATCGTGACAAAGTAGACTTGAAGCTGTGTGGAGAGACCAGTTTTCGCAGCCACATTGAGGTGGGCAGTACGTTTTTAGCCCTGTTACTGCCAAAGGTGTTATTTCTCCTGTGTGGGCTCACGGGAGGAGGGAAGCCATTCCCTCACAGAGATAACGAATCAAAGACTGCTTGCGCACATGAAAGGATGCTCAACATCACTGATCGTTAGAGAAAATGCAAATCAAAACCACCATGAGGAACCACCTCACACCAGTCAGAATGGCCATCACCAAAAAATCTACAGACAACAAATGTAAAAAAAAAAACAAAACTAAAAACAGAACTACCATACGACCCAGCAGTCCCACTACTGGGCATATACCCTGAGGAAATCATAATTCAGAAAGACACACGCACCCCAATGTTCATTGCAGCACTATTTACAATAGCCAGGACATGGAAGCAACCCCAGTGTCCATCAACAGATGAATGGATA
>NW_020173770.1:1127898-1201359 GCF_003031525.2 Neophocaena asiaeorientalis asiaeorientalis | reverse complement strand
AAGTGATTCTGAAGAACCTAGGGGCAGGACAGGAATAAAGACACAGATGTAGAGAATAGACTTGAGCACACAGGGAGGGGGAAGGGTAAGCTGGGACGAAGTGAGAGAGTGGCATGGACATACATGCACTACCGAATGTAAAATAGCTAGCTAGTGGGAAGCAGCGGCATAGCCCAGGGAGATCAGCTCGGTGCTTTGTGACCACCTAGAGGGGTGGGATAGGGAGGGTGGGAGGGAGACGCAAGAGGGAGGGGATATGGGGATATATGTATACGTATAGCTGATTCACTTTGTTATAAAGCAGCAACTAACACAACAGTGTAAAGCAATTATACTCCAATAAAGACATTAAAAAAAAAAAAAACTGCTTGCGGTGGGAGACGGCGGGATGGTGAGTGAGGGGCTCAGGGCAGCGGCTGCACGGCCCCAGCCCGGCCCCCTTCCCCGTCACGCGCTCTGCCTCTGCCCCTCGGCCCAGCGCACATCCGAGAACTCCCAGAGGGCCTGGGATGGGCACGCACATTCCTGCTTCCTGCTCCTGGTCGGATGGTTTTCCTCCACCGCGAACAGAAAGGCAGAGCCTGCGGGAACGGCTGCTGGGCCCTCTGTGTGCCACGTGGCGGGTTGGGGGCGTCTCCCCACCTCCTCGTGGAAACCTGGGAAACCTAAAGGAGGAGCAGGGGTGCAGCGTGATCAGCTTTGGCCCCGTGTGTGGAAGGGGCAGGGCGGGGGCCGGCGGGCACCGGGGCTCAGCAGGCTGACGTGTAGTCATGGAATGAAGAGGAGGCTCAAGTATTGGCTGTTTAAATTCATTTTTCTTTGGTTTCATCTCAGCATGCGGTTGATTGGCTCTTATCTGGACTGGAAATGGAAGAGCCATTTAGTTTTATGTCTTCAAATCTGAAACACTTCCAGGTTTTGACTGTGGAGTCCTGTCAAACTGAGCAAAATCCGCTGCGAGGCCTGTTCCCTGGGCTTTAACAGACTTTGTTACTCGGCTACACAATCTGAAAAGACAGAGAAGCGTGACTTGCGCTGTTTAGAAAATCTTTGTGAGGCCCCCCGCTCAAGGGAATGGTTTTCAGCAAATTCCTTGGAAAAATGGAATCCGAAATGCAGGTGTTTTTCCGTGCACGTGCTGTGGTGGCACCACTGCATCTTGTTTACAGTCCATTCAGGAGGCAGGTACTGAGCACCAAGGAAGTGCCAGCTAGGCCTCCGGGGCTCGAGGCAGAGCTGGGACCAGCTCCGTGACAGCGCAGGGCCTTCATTCAGACATGCGCAGCAGCCTTGCAGGAGAGCTCGTCCGATGTCTCCGTGCAGCCCAGGCCCACTCCTGCCTTAGCACGGGGCCTGCCTTGCTGGTTTGCCAGACCACCTGGGACGCTGCCTTGATCACACTGGGCCTTGCTTCTGGAGAATGAGGATGAGGGGGGATGGGCTGGGAACGTTCTAAGACTTAGGCCTCTTACCTGTGTAGAGGAACACTGTGTGTTGTGTGGGCTGGTCATTGAGGCATTTGAACAGCATCATGGCCTTCCTTTAAGGATGAAGAGCAGTAACGCCAGTGGCCACTGTCTGAGAGCCTGAGACCCTGCTGTGTGGGCACCTAGTGTCTCTTCTTGGAAACATCTAGAATATAATAGAACTAGATTCAACGCTCAGATCCCCATTGTCTTTGAATGATAGGGCAGTGGGCCTAGATTGTAGTCCTGGGGATCAGGGAGAAGTTAACAGAAGTTACCTAAAAATAAAAGAATAAATCCAAATGCTATCTAGTGCATATGCTATCAAGAATAGAGCATGTGAACGTATGGGCTTGTCACGATTAGAGGGACCGTTTGTTTCCATTTCAGAGAGATGGGCAAGGGTACTTGGATTTCATGGAGATGGTCCAGGTTAAGGTCTTTGAAATCAAACAGACTTTAATTCAAATCCTGGTTCCATCCCATATGCATTGATTAGTTGTTATTACGTAACCTCTGGGCCTCAGTTTCCTCTTCTAGAACATAGAGATAATAATGCCTCCTCAGGGGTCATTGGGAGAAATAAACATAGAACAGTCTTTAATTCTATGCGTGGCGCATGGTAGGCAGTCAGTAAATAGCAGCTACGAAATTTTATACAAGGGTTTACCTTGGGTCATTTCCATACAGTCGGTCCTCAACTCAGTGGCTCCATCCTTTCCAAAGTGTGCCATGTTGTATAATGAAGGTGTGATGCTGAGCAGTAACTGTGGCTGACCTCAACTGTGTTACTGAGAGAGAGAGTCAGGATGTGAAATTGCATGATAGAAAACCAGTCATCTTTTACCCATCTGACTACGTGCCCTGAGATTTCCCATCCTCGTGCTATTTGCTTTTTCTCTTAACACGGGTTGTAGAGAGCAGAGGACCTCTGACTGATATTTCAGTTCATCTGCGTCCCTAAAATCCTGTGCCCCCGAGCGGGCCCTTTTCTTCTCTCTCCTTAGGCGTCTGGGCATGACTTTGCTGGCAGGAGCACCCTGTAGCACGTAATGACCTCCCACGCTGTCGTCCTCTCCTGGGGCACAGGCATTGGTTTCCTCACCTTGGCCAGTGACCCCTCTCTGCCTCTCCCAAGCCCACAGTGGCACACGGCCTACGCAGAGCAGAGCAAGGCCACACAGAGTCTTTGAGGGCATCAGAAGGGCCGCCTTGGAGGGTGTACAGGTTGGCCAGGCAGAGCGAGACCTGACTGTAGAGGACGCTCGCAACAGGTGGCCACAGCTCGGGGCCACATGCGTTGCAGTGTTAGCTTGAAAGACGCTCTCGGTTGACCAGATGCCCCACCTGAAATCTGCATCCGAAGATGGGACATTTGTAATTCTTATTCGTGGACTGATTTCTTCTGTGTTCTTCTTTTCTGGGAGAAGGGAGCAGGATGGTTGAATAATGCGAAGTTACCTACCCCCAGAATCCTTTGGGAAGAAGTACTCTTGAGGGAGTATCAAGAATTTGATGAGACTGATGGAATGACTCTTTAAACATTTCATGTTTCTACAGATACTTTTCAACAAATGAACTAAATTCTTGACAGAATTGTAATAAATCTGCTTATAAGCAGCAACATGGTTACGGTTTTCTATTCCATTTTTATGTTAGCTATTATTTCTTTTTAAAACTATTTCATTGCCAACATGTAAGCGTTTTACTTGTTAGAAGCTAAGTTAAGCTGGGAAAGAGGAATATACCTCTCATAAGTGTGTGAAACGTTAAAAAATCTTCTTTGTTCACTGCCTCAGTGGTGAAAGTAAATGCAACATAGACATAAGGCTATTTGAACTCTTTATTTGCCACATTTACAATATTAATAACAGCATTTCTAGAAGTTGTCACATCAAGTAAAAGATCTTCATTCCAGGCTGTCTTTTGGGGCCAAATCGAGACTGGATGCATGCATTTAATAAATTGTAGTCTCAAGTAGTCATTTTTGTAAATAATTAGTTTCAGTGAAAGAATAAGTTAGCATATTGTATGCATCTAATGTTGCAAATGTACATACAGCAAACTTTGCTATTAATCAACAGTCAGGCGCTGCAAGTGGGGTCTCATACATAATGAATTGTGCTTAAACCTCATGGGTTTCTTGATAGAAAAATAAAAGAAAACACAAGTGTAGTAAGCTTTTGAATAAAATTTAACTCGATTGCTCTGCATCCTGTAATTGTTTTGGAATCATTAGGGACCTGATAATTCATCTATAGTTTTGGGTTGTTTTTATCTTCATCTGTCAAATAGTAGAGATTTTTAATGATATGTTAAAGTGTTGATAAAATACAGTTTTCCTTTTAACAACTTGAACATTTAGGAGAGAAAGTAGATAGGCTTTTGTGAGGCATTCTTGCCTGCCAAGTATACTGTTTAAATTGTCTCTTAAAAATATGTTTTATTTTTGCTGATGTATTTTAAAGAAGCAATGATTTTAAAAAAGGAACAAACATACGGTTCTTATGACGTGTACCTTATATGGGGAGGAGTTGAAAATTTACATACAGTTTTCTCTGTGTTCTTCGTGGGTGTTTATTTTTTGTTGTTTTTTTGTGTTTTTTTTTTTCCGCGGTACGCGGGCCTCTCACTGTTGTGGCCTCTCCCGTTGCGGAGCACAGGCTCAGGACACGCAGGCTCAGCGGCCATGGCTCACGGGCCCAGCCGCTCTGCGGCATGTGGGATCCTCCCGGACCGGGGCACGAACCCGCGTCCCCTGCCTCGGCAGGCGGACTCTCAACCACTGTGCCACCGGGGAAGCCCTTGGTGGGTGTTTTAAAATACCACAGCGAACTCCTCTATAGTCTTGCTTGGGTTCTGACATTAATTTGAGCCCCAGATTTTGAGGGCTTAGGATGCCCATTAAAAGCTGATACCCAGTTTAAACAACGTACCTATGGCCACCCTGACAGTGAGTAAACTAGGGCCCAGTTAAACTTTAAACTGCCTCTTCCTCCTCCTCTCATCGCCCTTGGGACGCGAGCCGTTGGTGGCCTGTGATAGGATCATAACTGTGGAGTTCGCTTGCAGGGGAGGGTGTGATTGTGGGGCGGAAGGCATAAAGGCAGGGAGCAGGGTTTATGTTCCTCTTGCTACGAGCCGCACAGTAAAACCTCACTAAGGGTTTGCTCAGCTGACCCTCGGAACTCCAGCTCACCCGCCTGTTGAGTTCCCTGGAAGCTGGGAGTGTGCCACCTTCGGCCTGTACTCCCTTTTGCGTGTTCCTTTTGTACAGAAACATCTTTGAAAACAGACACTAAAACCAAACACATGAAAGTCAGTTAATAAACTCGTGTTACAAGTAGTAGGAGCTCTTGTCTCAGGGAATTAACATCTACGTATTATGTCTGTCGTTTTTATACAAACTCAGGTATGTTGCTGATACTTCATGCACGCTTATTAGTGTTTTCCCTTTTTTTCACAGTTGAGCCCATGTTGCTCTTAGGATTGTGTGGGAAATCAGTACGCTAATGCATGAATCACTTAGAACAGCACCTGATAAATAGCAAACACTGCTGCCCGCGTTGTCATCAGCAGCAGGGGGGCTCCAGTTGTGTCCATAGATGAACCCCCACTGTCGCGCCTCCTCTTGTTCACCTGTGACTTAGTTGTGTCATTTGAGATCTGTGTTTCTTACTGCTGACATCAGCACTTTCTCCTTTTTCTACTCTGTGTCCTAATATAACTCTAGAATGTTCAACTGCACTGACTCTGTCACACCCGTGCGGTGTCATTGCCCAAACAGCTGCTGGCCACCGGGCAGTGTCACGGAACCATCACTCATTGTTCGTTCATCAGATGGCAGTGGCGTGTGAAAGTCCCAGTTGGGCCGGGAAGGGCTCCTTCAGCACAACCATCAGGAGGGTGATGGATGACTGTCTGTTTTACCTTCACCTTCCCCGCCTGCCCAGTTGGACTATAAACCCCAAGTCGATACTCTTGCCAATAAGCCAGGTACTTAAAGCATCCTCAGTAAATGCTTGAATGGAATCAAGCCACTAAGTTTGGTTGGAATGTAGAGTTTAAAGCCTTTATTCAGCCTTCTCATTTAAAAAAAAAAAAAGGACTTTATTGAAAGCAGGTAGCATGATTTATTTGTCTTCAGTCCTACCACTGGAAGAAAAGCATCTGAGCTTTAGCAAGAAGGTATAATTAAATGTGGGACAAATCCATCAGACGCAAACACGAGAGACTCCACCAGCCTCCGCTAGGTTGGGCGTAATTGTGTGTTTACCAGGGCTGTCTAGCAAGAGTGTCCACGTGATGTTCATAACGTCACCTCAACTGCAGTTTTAAATTTCCGCAGTGAATGTGCACCTTCCTGAGCCTGTGAGGTGTGCCACCCCACTCTGGAGTTCCGGGGGCCCTTGCCCTCCGCACCGAGTCCTGGAAGCCAGAGGAGGCGAGGCTTCTCATCCTCAGGGGGTCTGAGCTGCTGTGCGCGGCCAAGGCTCTGGTCGCTTCTTCACGCTTAGATTGTATTGGAGAGTGCGTGTGCTTCCTTGTGGACTAATCTCCCAGCCTTGCTAAGGGACAACACCTGGGTCACCCTGCCAGATTCCAGAGGGACTCAGAAGAATATGAGTCTCGGCACCTCTTTTCTTAGGTGACCCTCTGGCATCACCAGTTAACGTTCCCCAACCATAAGGCTGCTTCATCCCATGAAGAGAGAGATGCTGGAAAGCTACTGGGGCCACACAGAGAGGCCGGAAGGCACAGCCCTCCCAGCGCGCGGCATGTTGCACAGTCTACCCGCTGGGTGTAACGAGTGGTGCCCACCAGATAGGAGGAACTCGGAACTTTGGGCCTGTTTTCTTACATCAGATGGGATTTAAGCCCAAGTACATGACATCTTTATGATTTTATGCTCATTTTAGTGATTCTTTGGTGCCAGTGAAGTCTTGAGGTGCCCCCAAATCCACACACCCGAACCTCCTGCCCAGCTGGTGGGTTTAAGTGCTGAGCGCATTTGTCGTGGGGGACAGACCGGAGGGCACAGAGCTGGGGACGCCCCTCCCACTTTCCGGGCGGCCTGCCAGGCGCGCAGCCATTCTCCGTGAGGGGTTAGGCCTTGAGCAGCACTTTCTGATGGCTTCAGCCAGCCTGGCGTCCTCTGCCCACCGCGGCAACTCACCTGCTGCCCCACGGGTGCCTGGTGCTGCAGCACCTGAGCAGGCAGCCCTGCCCTCGCTAGCCCGGGCCAGCGCTCAGCCTCCCGGGGTGCAGCACACCCTGCGGGAGGCCGGCGGAGCCAGGCAGGGCTTCCCGTGCGCGTGACCTTTGTCCTCAGGGCCGTTTCATTTAAGTTAGGCTCGGTCACCTTCTAATCCTCCGCTTCCCCAGGTGTGATGCTGTCACTCTTCCTTGTCGTTCTCCTCCACGCCAGGGTCTTGAGGTGCAAGCCTCGTGCAGGTGGGATGGACAGTCTTCCTTTGATACCTTCTGTGCTCATGTATCTAATGCTGTGAAGTCGTGGTTTCTCTTGAGAAATCTAGGTAAGGCATCGCTGCCTGCTTTATTAAAAACACTTCAGGGACTTCCCAGGTGGCGCAGTGGTTAAGAAACCTGCCTGCTAATGCAGGGGACACGGGTTCAAGCCCTGGTCCGAGAAGATCCCACATGCCGCGGAGCAACTAAGCCCATGAGCCACAACTACTGAGCCTGCACTCTAGAGCCCACGAGCCACGACTGCTGAGCCCGTGTGCCACAACTACTGAGCCCACGCTCCACAGCAGGAGAAGCCACGGCAATGAGAAGCCCGCACACCGCAACAAAGAGTAGCCCCCGCTCGCCGCCAACTAGAGAAAGTCCACGCGCAGCAACGAAGACCCAACACAGCGAAAAATAAACAAATAAATTTTAAAACAACGACAACAACAGCCAGAAAAAAACCACTTCAGAAGTTTGTTCTGGAGCATGTCACCTGCTTTTCTGTGTCCTGATTTGGAATGATGGACAGATTTATGTCAAAACAAATCTGAAATGCAATTCAACGCCAGAACGTTCTTTCTCCAAGCCCAGGGGGATGGGTCTGGCTGTTTCTCAGGGGTCACGACTCCAGGAGAGCTTCACACAGGGCTCTCCGACACACTGAGGTTCGGGGAGCATCCCCGAAGGTGGTACACTGTTGTCCTTTTTGGTCCTACGGGGTCCTTGGGGTTGCCGACAGTTGCATATTTCTTGAAGAAACCCTTAAAACAAACCATACGTGACTTTATGTTTGCTGTATAAACGTACCCATGCTCTCCATCGCTATGTTAAAAAGCTCAACAAAGCCAAATTCATTCTCCAGCCACTAGCCAGCCCTCTTGTGCCAAGTTTAAAAAGAAAAAGAAGTGAAAGGGCTCCAGTGTCACCATATTGGCCTGAGGATTACTCTTTTTTTCTTTAAAGATGCTTTTGACGTGGACCGTTTTTAAAGTCTTTATTGAATTTGTTATGACACTGCTTCCGTTTTATGTTTTGGTTTTTTGGCGGTGAGGCATGTGGGATCTTAGCTTCCCTACCAAGGATTGAACCCGCACCCCCTGCACTGGAAGGCAAAGTCTTAACCACTGGACCGCCAGGGAAGTCCCAGGATTACTTTTATTGAGGACATCCTGGGAGGTCTCGGGGGGGTGGCCCCTGATGTCACCTCTGCACTGGCCCTGCGGATGTCGGGACGGTTGTCTCTCATCTCCATCTGCCGCACCGGCTCTCTGGCTGCTCTCTTGGGGTCCGGGCTCCCACTCAGTGGTGCTTTCCGGAAGCAGTGGCCACAGGCCTGTGCATTTAGTGTTAGGTGAGTTGCTAGGCTCCCAGGGAGACGTGAATGTGGGATTTAAATGAGTGTGGGCCACGGAGCCTATAATTATCGGGGTTTCAGGGTTCGTCGGTAGGAAGCCTGGAGAAACTCCTCCACGATAAGAGTGGCCGTTAGTGATGCTGTGATACTGTCACACCACAGCTCTTTCAGGGACGGGCAGAGCGAGGCTGGAGGAGAGGGCAGGGCAGAGAATAAATTTCGTTTTATTGTAGAAATGGAAATTTGTGTCATGGCTTTAAAAATCTGGTTTTATGTGTGTGTTTAATGCCATTCATTTTAAATATAGTATCATAAATCCTTGCTTCAGAATCAAAGCTGTTCAATTACATTTCACCCCTGAATAGTTATCTAATGCCAATAGAGAAAGAGTTAAAACGGAGAACTACAGAGTAAATCAGAGGTTGAGATCTTTAGCACAGGCATAAAAAATCAATTTAAGATGAATTTTACTACTATAAAAATTCTTCAAGTATCCTTTTAAGAGTGGGAAATGCTGGGAAACACAGCTCACATTTCAGTTCCCTTAGCAACCCAGAGGAAACGGCTACCAGCGTGGGCAGCGCCCGGGATGCCCACAGCTCCATGGCCTTTGTTAGATACCCCTGAGTCAACCAGGACATCTGAGTAAGAGGTTGTAACTCCCCAAGCAAGCAGGTTACTGGTGGGTACAGAGCCCCCTGCCTCCCAGGTTAAGATGCCTGCCTGTCTCCTGGACTGTATGCCCCCCACCCAGGGAGCCCCGTTTGCAGGGTGTGATGGCCGAGAAGACCCCTCAAGCCCTGGAGACTTACTGAGTAAGTAGGGAACAGAGCAAGAGAGTCACTGGGAACTTCTCTCTGACATGGAAAAATATTTAAGCCAAGCATGGGGTAGAAGTTCCCCACCTTTCCGTGGGCAGATGTCCTAATGGGGAGAGCAGTCAGGGCAATGAGAAGATAGTTTCCATCCCCAGAAGTCTCTCCAAGATGCCATTCTGCCACCTGTTCCACTAGACGCCGCTCTCTGCCTGTGGACTGAGCCCCCATCCTTCAGGGTCTCCTGTTGACCAGACCCTGAAAGGGCCCTGTGCGTGGGGCTTCCCTCTCCCAGCAACCACTAGAAGCTGGCAACTTGGAGAAGGCCTGGGCCTGCCCAGTCCAGCTGTGTTGCTGGCAGGATCGCCCAACTGGCCAGCTCTACAGAGCCGGGGTCTCAGTGGTCCCCCTCTCTCCCTGGTCATCTTGAAGGGCTCATTTCTTCTTTTCCATTCATTCCCTGGTTCCTTCCTTAAGGCCATTCACATTCACATGCTTATTAGAAAGTCTTCCCTGACCCACCTCTCATTCCATTGTGGAAGAGAGTGGATCCCATCCAAGGAGGGATCTTTCTGGAAAGATCCAAGACCTCTGGAGACTCTTAGACCTACAGAACACCGTGACTCAGAGACTGAGACCCCAGCACAGGGTTGTTTATGAGACGCTGCTTAAAGGTCTTCAGCTGCTCCCCGCTGCTTGCAGGATGAAGTGCACACATTTCTGAATCTGTAAGGCCCTGCACACACCGGTGTGTGTCTCCTCGCAGGGGAGGCCAGGCCTGTGTTCCCCGGGCGCGTGAGCCACATCCGTCCTACCTGTGCTGGGCCGCGTTGCCAAGCGGTTGTGGCCTCGCGTATTCAGTCGGGCCCTCGTAAGGGTGGTGAGTGTACCCTGAAGGAGGCAGCCTGTCGGTTGAGGCCTGCGTGACCGCCCTCGGGATGCTGCGGGGAGGCTTTTCCCACCTTCCCCCAAAAGCCTCAAGCTGCAGCCTCTGAGAAGGAGACTAGAGAAAGCCTGCCCAGCAGGCTGGAAAGTGCAGGGAAGCCTGCCGTCTGTCCAGGGCCTGGGAGGTCAGGAAGGAATGGCATCTGAAGAAATCCGACTTGGTGCCAGTGCTTTTGTGGGTGTGTCGTTCTCAGAAATTAAAAGAAAAGCTGGATCCATCATAAAACTGGGGCTCAGAAGCAGCAAAAGTGAACCCTCTCTAGAGGGACGTTTCCTCAGTCCAGCGGAGCACATTCCCTGAAAATCGGCCCCTGCTGAAGGTGAGACGTCACCTCCTTGAGGGGAGCCACAGGTCCCCAAACAGAAGGATTAGCACCCCGAGTAGAAGAAACAGACCATCCGAAGTGAGTCTAAGATACGTTGGTTTAAACTTGAGCTAAAAGGGAGCACAGTGGCCACAGTGAATGAATGAGAAGACTCAGAAGAGAACCAAATAGAAGTCCCGGGCACGAAAGTCACAGCAACCGAAATGAGCCTCGCAGAGTGACCGGCACGCAGAGTAGACTCTCTGAAGCCTGAGACCCAGTGTGAACTCGGAGGGGGTCCCCCAGAAGCCAGCTCAAAGCCACAGAGCACATGGAACCGTGCTGGTCTGTCGTTGAAATGTGATGGGAGGGGTGGGTGCCTGCAGGCTAATTACTTTGATGGTATCGAGATTTCTGGAAAATACTTTTTAAGATGAGTACGTGGTGATTCTACAGATCAAAACTGGTGCAGGTGATAGTCTTAGGAAGGGGCAGGCACACTCCCCCGGGAGTTGCTTCTGTACTTGTCATCCTCGGTGCTCTCACATCCCTGCTCGGCAGGGTGACTGCAGACAGTCAGCCCCAAACAGAAGAGCTCAGGTACCGGGCGTCCTTCCTGGGCACTGCCCCTTTCCAGAGATCGTGTCCTCACAGCTGGAGGTGGAAGTGCGGGTGGGATGACCCGGGCCGCGGCCTCCGTCCTCCTGCCGGCACCTTTCCGCTGTCCTGGCGCAGGCGAGACCTGCATACCTGCAAGGCAGCTACGGGCCGACCCACTTAGATGCAGCGGGCGTGTTCTGTTTGCTTCTTAGTCACGTGGACGCTGGGCCTAGAGGCTGAATCAGCTCCTGTTATCTCTTTTGCAGCCCCGTGGAGGCCCCCGCTCCTCCTGAGCGGCTCGGAGGCCCAGAGGAAGTGACGGAGCCCCTGGCGCAGTGTGCGGCTTGGCTGGGTGCCTATTTCCATGAGCCCGCGGTCCTCGAGGAGCGCCCCGTGCCTGCTCTTCACCATCCCATTTTCCAGAAAGGTCAGTACCTCGGCCGCCTCGCAGTGTTTGGTTCAGGGGGGCTGACCTATTGACTGTCACTGACCTCCCAGCTCAGGTTACTGACTACACTGGCGTGGCGTTTTCACATCGTCTGAACAGAGGCGGCGTGTGGCCGCACTGGATGGATAGGAGTGCGCAGTCTCCACCCGTTCCAAGTGGTTGTGTTAGTTTTGGCACGTGGTCACGTAATTCTTGGCAAAGGCAATAAAAATGATCCATGTAGATGGACTCCTGACTCTCGCTGGCTGAAAGGTTTAAATAGGAACACATCTGAATGGCAGTAAGTTTTTCAATAAGCTTATTGTTAACTTCATCTGCTTGCCAACAGCACAGAAAACGAGGCTCATACATGGACAATTGGCCACTTCCATACACTCAGTCAGTGACACTTAACGTTGGAGTGGGTAGCGGCAGTGTGTCTTCTTGAATAAGTTTTCAGGTTAACCCCTCAAATTTACCATAGTTCAATAATTGTATTCTCGGGCTTCCCTGGTGGCGCAGTGGTTAAGAGTCCGCCTGCCGATGCAGGGGACACGGGTTCGTGCCCCGGTCCGGGAGGATCCCACATGCCGCGGAGCGGCTGGGCCCGTGAGCCGTGGCCGCTGAGCCTGCGCGTCCGGAGCCTGTGCTCCGCAACGGGAGAGGCCACAGCAGTGAGAGGCCCGCGTACCACAAAAAATAATAATAATAATAATAATAATTGTATTCTCAAGGGATGAATTATTGTAGGATGAACTTATTGTCTACATGCGGTGTGCCGATGGAACATAGAGTCTGAGAAAACCTAAAAACACGTTCCCAGACGTTTCTTTGTAAGCTTTTGTTCGCAGCTTCATTATGGCAACTAGAGTCATTCTAGACACATACCAGTGGTTTATTTCACATAGTGATTTTTTCATGGTCATCTTAGTATTAATGAGTGTATACTTACATATAGATATATATACGTATAGATGCATACACTTAAGGGAAAAAAATTACCCTGAGATTTTAGATGAGGCAAATTTAAAGCCATTTTGAATTTCAAAATGGAATTCGCTCAGTAAGTTTAATGGTTCTAAATGCTGCTGTGGCTTTCAGCAAAAACGAACTTGAAGGTGGAGCAGGTTCAGGGGAAGCAGGTAGAAAAGTTCAAGCCAGTTGAGCTGATACCTGAGTTGACTAACAAGGTCCAGTGAGTGACCAGGTAGGTAGGACCCTGGACGTTTTTGCTCGTAATGAACTGAAGCTGAGCTGGGTACCACGTCAGCCCCCTTGCATCACGTGGGGCTGTCTCCAGACGGTGTCTTCCATTGGGAGCCCCAGAACGTCTAAAAGGGCGTCTCTAGGACAGGGCGTGAGAGCTGGAGTGGGCCTTTGCCCCACGCCCTACTCACGTCCAGAGACCCTCCGTTGTCGCTCCCGAGAATGGGGCCCTCGCGGGCCGAGGTGGTGCTGTGGCCGCGTCGCCCCCCTGCCCAGCACTGACCGCCTGCTCGGAACCAGCACCTCAGGTCGCCGGGCTGGGTCGAGGGTGTGGGTGACCCTCCTCGTGTGCCCCTCCCCCTTGCCAGGCGCAGGATGGGGGTCCTTCTGCGGGTTTGTTTTTACAGTGGGGGCTTGGGAACCTTGGAACAGTGAACTCTTTGATCTCCTGTTGCCATGTGGGGGTTACTGCCCTGGCAGGAGCAGGAGAGAACTGGCCGAGCGGCTGTCCTTCTCTTTACATGTATCACCTAAGTGAGCTGAAATTTAAGGGTTAGAAGATTTCAGAGCAGAGAAATTACGAAACCAGGTCAGGAAGGATCTGTATGATCTAACGAGGGGGTCAGCAGGGGGTGAGCTTACAAAATCCTGAAGTCCTGTCCTCAGTGCTTGAAGAGAGTTGGGACCACTCTCACCCTGCTGCCCCCCGCCTTCCCGGCTCTGGGCCCGAGCTTGGCCATCTCCTCTGCCAGCTGGTCATGGTCATGGTCATGGTCATGGTCAGGGTCAGTCTGGGCAACCAGGACAAGCTGCAGGTAGGCACTGGGGAAGGATGAAGTCCGTCCAGTCACCCAGTAGCCCATCCCCTGTTGGATAAGCCCTGCAGAGCTGGTGGATACTCACTACTGGGGCCAGGTACCCTCCAGCTGGGTTTTGGGGTGAGGGCAGCCTCTCCCACCGCCCTGGTGGCAGGAGTTCCCCCAGGCTAGGCCCGCCTGCTGACAGTTAATGGTTGCTGTAGGACCAGGTGTTTCTGATTTAGCTCAGTCACGCCTCCCAGGCAGGGGCCAGGTGTGGGGATTTTACATTTTAACAAGGGAGGTGGTGGATGGTGTAATATGATTGCTAACATGGAGTTAATTGGCACTAACCCCCAGATGTGGTGACACCCCTTTCTGTCGTCCAGCGGTGGTTGGCTTTGCTCTCTTTCTCTGTGTCCCTTAGCCAGTGAAATTGTGGTGAGCGGAAAAGGCCCACACAAGGAAAGTGCCCTGGCAGCCCCAGAGCCTCTAGAAGCTGTGAATCAACACAAGAAAAGAAACCTTTGCAAATGCGGAGGAATGGGTGCGTTTATCGTGGAAAAAAATGCTTCCTTGACAAATGCTATTTTCTGTGCGTCTCAGATTTGAACACGTTTAACATCCTTTTGGGTGTCATTTCTCATCATATTCCTCTGAGATTTAGAGCAGACCTCCCCGTTTCAACTTGGTTAGAAGCGTAGTGATAACTGAGCTCCTCCTTGAGTTCAGCACTTCCGCAGGTAACTCCCAGAGCCCGGCCTGGAAGGCTCTGGCCTCTGCTCCTGCTGCGCTGTCTGTTCCACTTCCCCGGGCCTGGCCTGGCCTGGCCTGCTGCTGCCCAGAGGCCCCTCTTCTCGGGCAGGACCGCTCTTCTCTCAGGCTCCTTCCTCCAGGTTAGTGTGGTGTTCTCCATCTAGTTGTTTTGTTAGGCTGGTCACAAAACGGTGCTGAGTTGAACCATACGGAATTGCCGTTTTGTAGGTTAAAACATCAAATATTGGAAATTTCGCATCATTCAACTTCTTACCTTGGAGGATTTCTGAAGTCTAAGTAGGAACAAATTAATTATCTAGGTATTTCTGGCAAGAAACCGTTGAGCTGTCCTCCTGACCAGAAGCCTGGAGGCCTAGGTGGCTGCCTTTTTCTTGGGCCGCAGCAGGTGGGGTTTCTCTGCGGGAAAGAGAGGCCGCAGTTACCGGGGGTGAGGTTCGTGGTGCTGTTGAAGAAGTGAAAGTGAAGCGTGAGTGAGAATAAGAAGTGTTCTAATTCCTTGTGGGATTGTTGTTTTAGTCATTTAATTTCAGAAACAAATTAACGTTTGTTTTCTGAGTTTTGTGAAGGGAGTTTGTGTGTTGCTCAGGAGCTAGCCGTCTTGTAATGCAGTGAAGCATTTAGGGAGGTCGGGTCCTCCCTATAATATAACCTCTTAAAAAGGTCCGATTTGTTTATTTTGAATTCATTTTTCTCCAAGAAATAGTTGTTTAACGAAGCCATTATTCCTGAAATAAATCTTACTCTTTCTTTCATAATAAAATATCATTTAAACTTATTTTCTGTGAATACTCCCTCACTTCTTTATATTTACTTATAAAAAATTTTAGCTTCTTTGTATAATATACATCTTAACGCTTGTAGCCTTAGAGATCGATCGCTAAAGCAGTTGGAATGACTAAAGAAGCGCTGTACCAAAAGCAGTATTTCACACTGAGTTCAAGAAGAGCAGGCCTGTGAAAGGCTAAGATCTGCTTTCAGACCCAGAATGTGTGTGTGTAGACACTTCCTTCCCTCTGCCCCTGAAGACCCTCCTGGGCAGGTGTGGCCGGGCGATGGGCGGCAGGCCTGCCAGGCGTGCGGCTTTGTGCTTTTCCTGCCAGCCCGGAGTGCCCTCGCTGGGCAAGTGCCTGGCCTGTGCCGAGGACACCATAGGAGGCCGTCCCCGGGGCACATGTGGAGGCCCTTGACTGTCCTCCCTGTGCGGTCTCACACATGACGGTTTTCAACAGATGAGTTCTGAGTTTTCTTTTCAAAGTGACTGCAATGTTCCCTTTTAAATGAAATATTTAACACTTTAATAATTCCTTTGTCACAGCTATTAGCTTGTAGCTATGAAATCCAGCTGCATGACAGTAGTAAAACCTGCATTTTTTTAAAACCTGCTGGCTAGAGGGAAGTTTCTTTGCAACTTCTATTTCAGAGACTCTGTAAGGAGTCCTGTAATTCTGTATCCCCGTCAAACCCTCTTTCAAAAGGGCCTCTAGAAAACCCTACCAGTCAGTTAGGGAATAGGCCCTTTCAGGGCACATGAATTAATTTCCCCACTGTGTCCTAAATGTGGGGTCCCACTGAGCCCCCTTCATTCAGTGCCCCGGAGGCCTGCTTTGGTGTGCATGTCGCCTTACACGCCATAAAGCCAGCCCAGTCAGCCTCCGGAGGGTGTCGCCGCGGAGAGGAGCGCGTCTCCTCTCAGGCTCCCTTCTGGGTCCGCAGCAGGAGGCAGCTCTGTGCTTTCAGGCAGTTTGTACTGGTATTTTTCCTGAATTTAAAAAAAAGGAATTACAATTTAAAGAGAAAATAGCTAAAGTGGGAGATGCTTTACAGGTTCTGGTTGATAGCCAGCGCTGTTCTCCTGTTCTTTAAATGAGGGCTTCTAAAAATGGTTGACCTTGCTGAGATATTACCTGGTGGGGCTGGAAGGTTTATAAACCTTCCGGTGCCCGTTTACTGATTAGAACAAGCTAAGGCTTGCACTTAAATTAAGTGGGAAGGAAACAGCTGGTGAGAACGGACTTCTTTCAACCCTAGAGCTGCTGAGCTGCTTTTCAGGGCTAATAGATGTGGAGATGTGGGTCTGTGGCCTTCTAAGGCTGAGGCTGGGAAAGGTGAAATGAAAAGACCAGATCAAAAGCCTGAGAGCGGGTGGCAGGCCACGGAGCCCAAGGTGCCGGGAAGGTGGTCGGAGGTCTCAAATCGATACAGGAGGCCACCGCCAGGAGCGGCCCATCACCTCTTTCACGGAGAGTAAAATCCAGTGTGTTTTTGTGGTTTAGAACCATGAGAGAAAAGAGATAAGTGGGAATGTTTATGAACAAAACCAAGGCAGGACTTGGTGAAAGCAAAGGATCCACGGGGTGTAGCGCAAGTCCTGGGGGCGACAGAGGTGGGGTTAAGCTGCCTTCCTCGTCGGGATGTTCGTTTGTTTGCTCCTGACCCTTCAGGGCTTCGCTGACCCGTCTCCAAGAATCCCTCCCCGCTAGGACCAGGAGGCCAGTCCCACGCCGTCGTTCGTCCCTTTGCGGAGCCGCTCAGGGGAGCCCTGCTTTTCTCCAGGCGGCCCCTCCATCTGGCTCTCATGGGAGGCAGCAGCTGCCATGCATCCCTTTCCTAGTGGACGGGAGCATCTTCATGGGCTCGTCATCCTCTCCTGCCTGCCTGGCCCCTGCCCTCATTTGAATATGACGTCACTTCCAGCCCCTCAGTGGAACAAAAATTAGATTCCCAGAATTCTATGTTTCACGTTGAGGGTTTCTCTGGGCGGGGGGCTCCCAGCCTGGGCAGAAGGAGCATCATTTCAGCAGGTGGGACTGTGTGAGGCCGGCCAGGCCAGCTCGGAAGCAGTCAGTGCACTTCACTAGGAGCTCTTCTCCTCAGCTATCAGCAACCTTCCGGTGTATTGTGAGGTTCACGGGCCAAAGAGCGTAAGGTTCCGATCATGTCTGAGGGTCATCGTTTTTTCTATTTTATCTTGATGCAGTTTCCTGCCTGGCGGTTGTCATTAGGTAACCACATGTTGAACTAGGAGAGAGTCTTGAAAGTTTCAACTCTGACTCGTGCAAGCAAACAGGTTCTTCAGGTTAGTCTGGTAGCTCAGGCCCTTCTTCTGGGAGTGTATGTATCAGAACGCTCTAGAGAGCTCGTTAACAATAGTATGCCTATAATTTCTAAAATCTTACAAGAGCCAACTGTATATATATGTATATACACACACATACGTGTTTGTGTATCCATACGCACACACATGTATATGTGTGTATATGTAGTATATGTACCTGTGCGCTATTTTGAGAATTATTGCCTTTAAAGGAATTTGTTAAAATGGATCTAGCTCTTCTGAGTGCTTTTGCTGCGTGCTTCACTCTGGACGAAGGTTAACACTCCTGATTTAATAATGATTCCGTTTGAGACGTAACTGCACACTTAAGAAGTGTTTTTGCTCTTGTGATCAACAGCTTACATAAGTTCTAGGTCGCGTGTGCACGTCTCCCTGCCTTTGGAGCTCCGTACATAGCCAGGTGAGAAGGCGGGAGAGCCCATGTATCCTTCACCTTTGAGTTGGGAAGACTGGGCGAGACAGGCGGCACGTCGACGCCTCCATTGCCGGGTATGGACGCACATCGGGACGATGCCCCCCGAGAGCCTGCAGAGCCTCGCCAGGTGCTGCCACGTTGCCAGGATACCCCAGGGTAGAGTGTCGGCACAAAACTGAGCAGAGCCTTCAGAAGGCGTCCCGATACTTTGACCAAAACTGTGTTTTTTCTTTGAAGTAGCCAGCTGAGTGAAGCTTTAGATTCTTCTGGAGACCCACGAGCAGTGGAAGTGGCCGTTAGAGGGGTTCTGGAAACTGACCTAATTCTCCGCGTACCTAACGTGGAACTTGTCCCGGGACCGCGGTGATAGAGTGTAAATATCCACATACCCAACAGTCGCCTTACACTTACCTTAGGGAGGAAGCATAGTAAAATGCCCGCCCCCCTTCTGTGGGGGGAGAATTTAGCCTGTCGATACCTGCTCCTGAAGTGCCGTCGTGGCTGGAACAGAACCACAGCCTGCTGGCCTCTGAGAAAATGCCTGGTGTCCCTGTGCAAAGAGCCCTCTGACTGATCAGTAATTACCAGGGTATCCTGGGTAGCCTAGTTCAGTGGAAGTTTCCTCCTAAATCTAAGAGGTGGTCAGATCCTGCGTTCCCTGAGGTTTCCATAAATCAGGCAAAAAAATTGAACTCGAGAATGCCTTCCCTCAAGGCCACTGGGGTCACACGGTATAATTTCACCAAGCTCAAACGGTAACCAAAAAGCTGGTTTGAAAGCCAGCTACTTTCAAACCTTGTAGGATTTAATGGGGTCTCTATTACAAATAAATAGTACCTAAAATTGAAATTATTACAAGTGTTGCTTTTTTGGGGAAATATTCACATTAAAACATGACTGTTACCTGTAGCGTGGCAATTAAACATCATACCAATGGAAGTGCCTATTAAAAATAAAAGTCACCCTGATTACGTTCACACGTTTAGAAAGATATTACTTGCAAGGTCCTCTGTTGGATTTGGGTGTATTTCACCTCAAAAAAGGAGTAGAGAATCAGGTTTCTGCCTGCTAGGGGAAGTAAATTACACTGTCACCTTCTTAATAATTTTTCATTTGAAATGAGCTTTGAAAAATAAGAATCTTCTAACAAGCCTATCTTTTAAAGTGACAAACCGACTTTAAATGTCCTTCCAAGACTTTTATTCCAACTGCAGTCATTATTATACGGGTGCTGCTTCCAAAGAGATGTTTAAAGTAATATTTTTGTGGTCATAGGACGTCTATTCACATTTTACAGGCAACATTCATGTATCTTGATACCATGCTAGCGATAATAAGTAGAATCATCTCTACTACCTGGGTTTATAGAGAAAATGGTATTTTAATACAGCGGTGTATAGAACTGGGCTATAAGTTACCAACGTTAAATGTGCATATATTGGTATAAAACTCATGGCAGTAATGCCGTCAAACTATTTGTAGGATCCCAAAGTGTAAAAACTATTACTTAATTTAAATGCTCTATCACATAGGTTTACTTGCAGCCCTTATGTTCAAGATGACTCAGAATATAAGATTCATTGAAGGTCACGTTTCAAATGTCAGGATGGAAAAGTGAGGTATTGACGTGGAGAAGAATCATCTGTCTTTCCGAGGTGTGAGGCCATTGCTGTGGCTTTCATGACCACGAGGGGTGGGAATCTGCAGGGCAGAGCAGACCTGCTGGAGGCTCAGCTTCCGGGGCATCATGTGATGTTTTAAGGCCACATAATAAAGTGCTTCTGAAGAAGAAAACTGAAGAATGAAGTAGAGGAAGAGTCTGTTTAGCTCTTCAGTATGTCACTGAGTTACTTTCAGATTTTTCCTGCCCTCAAAACACTGAGGGAAATACTGGTCACGTTTTGGGAAGTAGCATCCCTGCTGAGCCCTGCCCCTCAGCCAGCATCACGGTATATGGGATCTCTGTGACTACGGCAACTCCTTTTTCCTTTCTTGAGTGCTGCTGTTTGTTATGGCACAAACACATCGTGTAAAGGACGTGTCCCGGATTTGGGGGGAGGGGGCATTGTCTGCTTTTTCCTAAAAACACACACTCCTTCCTCAGCTGCGCCGCGAGGCCCAGCAGCAGCGTGCTCTTTCAGCCTGTCCTCAGACAGTGTGAAGGAGACCCAGCGTCCGCGCTTTGGAGACCCGGGGCTCACTGCTTGGCCAAGAGGTATACTTCTCATAGAGAATTCGCATCTCTTCCTCTTTGTAGAATAAAATATGCAAGAACCAACATAAATGGCATGTCCCCCCCCCCCTTTTTTTTCTTCAAGAATTGGGCCTTTGATGTTCAAAAGCAGCTAATATTAAAGGCCAGCCCTAGCAGGCTGTAGAAACTGCACCTATTTATGACATGTAAAGCGGCACAAATCTCGCTGAATATGATGGTATCATTAGTTTGTGAATCGCATCCTTGAAAATAACCGTGGAGGAGCCAGATCGGTTTAGAAGAAGATAACAAAATGGTTTAAGCTACTTAGGTTGAATGCCAATTATATTTTAATATTCAACTGAGCATATTTTACTAAGAAAAAAGGCCGCATTGACGCATGCATAACTCATTGGCAGCGTCGGCCAGCTGTGCCACTCTACTCTCCGGATCACTTTGTGCATTTTAGTAGCATGGTAATTTAGTAGAGAGCTACCTGAGTGATGGCATTTTCAATGAGCAGGTAATCTACAGAGAATTTTTATATGGTTATGAGTTCTGTGCTTCAGCCCGGCAACACAAAAATACATCAAGACCAATTACGGTATCAACTTTCAGTGTGGTACCCTCGCCACGCAAGTGCATGTATTTCTGCCCCAGGCATTTCAAATTGCATCTAATTTGAAATCTTTGGGGTTTTAATTAAATTTCAGAATATATGGAATTCTTCATTAGTACCTGCTCTGAATAGCAGATTATGCTTCTCTCGGTTTCTCGTTAAAGAAGTAGGCTGTGGTAAAGAGCATGTTCAGGAACCAATCATTTGTGGGGCCTGGGTATTGGAACAGAAATAGTGAAATGCAAAATAATATCCAAAAGATTATTAGTCCAGGGAGAGTCTCTTGATTTGTATTTTAATGGAATTTTACATTTCTCTTAATGATTTGCAAATTGTCCTCTGATTATAAGATGCATTAAGCTTTTCACTTTAATGGCAAAGACACAGCCATTAGCAGAATTTTTTTTTCTGTCTCCTTTTTAGAGTGCTTCCCTGCAGCAGATAAATATTGAAACCATTAACACCTTTTGATGTTCGTCACAGCCTGCGTCTTAGACCCACGCACGCACGGCTCCCAAGGTCTCTCAGTGTTAACACGTGGCTAGGGGCCCCTGACTCTCCACCCGCTGTGCTTCCTATTCTAGAATATGGGATTCGTCGCATTCAGGGTTTCATTAGTGGTCTTGTTTATTTGGGTTAAAGCTAACGCGTTTCAGTATTATTAATGGCCCCATTTGTGTTAATAAAAGCTGTGCTGTCAGCGTGGAGGTTGACGGTGGTCTGCAGGGCTGGAGCGAGGGGGAGCCTGCGCAGCCCTGGAGAATCGGGAAGGAGTGCACCCGGCACCATCTCCCCGCGCGGAGCTCGCAGAGGGCGCTGGCTGCCTGGGCTGACCCCACTCCACCCCGACCGCAGAGCACCTGCCTCTGGCTTGGCCTCTGAGATACTGTCTGTCCAGGGGGGGCGGGCCACACGGAGCCACAGCAGAGGGGGAGGGCTCCAGGAGGAAGGGCGGCCCCCACCTGACTCGGTCCTGCTGGGAACCAGCCGCGCTCGGCCTCCCAGGGCCCCGAGGGGTCACTCTTCCCGACTCTTCTCCGACGGCACCCGGTCTGTTGTCCTTTCGTTCACTGCCTTGTGGATGTGGGTTGAGCACCAAAGCCGTTGTTCATCATGCCGTGGATACAGTTACAGATGAGGTGGGTTCTAGTGGGGGGAACGGGGCAGGGGAACGGAGAGGTGGTGAACAGACGTGGGGCTCACCATGGGTCACTGGTGGCACCCTGTGGAGCCCTGTGTTTGTCCTCAGCCCAGCACCCAGCCCAGTCCCCGTGAACGTGACGAGGAATGCGTGAATGCAGGACGTGCCAGCCCGCTTCTGGAACTTTGCGTGACGTTTCTGGGTCTGGGTGTCCCTGGCAGATCAGTGCAGATGAGGCCCGCCGCCATTTCCTCCTTTCCCGGGGACTCTTCACTTGTGGGACGTCCTCCTTTGGTGGAACACGTGCGTGAGCGCATTGGGGTTTGTGTCGGGGATGTCTGCTCCGGAGAGCACAATGTTAGGGGACGCAGGCCCGCCGCCCTTGACCGAGGCTGGAGGTCTTTGTGAAGTGCAGCCGGCCTGTTGCCAGCACCCTGGACGCACTTCGTGGCCAGGTACCCTGAACTTCAGTTCAGTTGCCGGGGACTGGGCCATCCTTCCAAGCGTGGCTTCTCGCTCTGCAGCACAGAAAGCGAGAGGACGGGGCCAGCGGGCCAGCCAGGTGTCAACACGAGGGCGTGTGCGGAGATGTGCCTTGTGTCTGAGAAAACTGGCAGGCTTGCCTCCCTGTTGTTTCCTCCTCCTCCAAGGAGAAGATAGGAAAGGCGTCCGTAATCAGCGAAGGTTATGTTGACGCTTCGTCCCCTGGTAGCGGACCAGGCCTCCGAGGAAAAGCAGGGAGCCGTTGGCTGAGGCACTGCTGCGTCTCTAGAGCACACAGCACCCTGGGCGCGCGCTGGGACTCCAAGATGCTTCCCGGTGAATGTGCCGATGCAGGCAGCCTCCGGCGCGGCCCGGGCCCCAGCGCTGCACTCAGTCGTCCGCCTGGCTGCCTCTCCAGAGCCTGTGCCCGGGCGGCCCCAGCTCCGCCTGGCTCTCCGTCTCGTCTCTGCCCTGCCGCAGAAGCGTGTGAAGATTGACCGCGTCGCTCTCTGCTGTGCAGTAAAGTCTCATCAGGCCTGCCGTGAGGCCCCGCTCCTCCTTCCACCCAGAGGAAGACTCTGCTGGTGGAACTGGTTCCTGCTGTCTGGGCTGGAGGGTTGAGGGCCTCAGGGAAGGTGGGCTCTTACTTAGCAAGTCTCCGGGGAGCCCCTTCCTGGGGAAGGCTCATGCTGGCGCAGAGGTCTACACAGGCCCTGGATCCCGAGGTGCGTGAATGCCCCGGAGCCAGGCCCCAAACCGCCTGCACCTCAAGGCTGGAGCCCTTCTCCGAGGCCTTGCGCGTGACCTCTTGGGACCCCCGTCGCTCCTGCCCAGGGCTGCACACACGCTGTTTCTGAGCCTGAGTGCTTTTCTAAACGTCGGGTTTCTAAATTCAACCAGTTTAATCTGGGATCCTAGAAAGAAAACTGGAGGCTCTGAGTTTACGTTAGAGATTTGAGCTGTGTTAGCTTTCTCTCTCAGCACACGTGATGGTTCTCGGAGAACTTCTTACAACTTGTCGGCCTTGCCCCCCTCACTGAGCTGATAAAGGCAGCGCCACGTGTGCCCTCGTGCCCGCCCGCCACTGGGTGGCGGAACTCCCCGGAGCCCACGGCACGGCCGCACCCACCCCAGGTGAAAGGAATTCAGGGGACTGTCTCCCGCACGCATCACTCCCTCGGCCCTGCTGCTGCTGCAGAGTGGAGGGTCTGTGGGGCTCAAGGACAGCTGAGCGCAAGCAGGGCTTCGGAAGACGTGAACAGACCTCCTCTTAAACTGTAGGGGACCTGTTCTAGGCCACTTGGGTAAAGCGTAAGTTCTGCTGGATGTTAGTAGATATCTCACCAGAAAAAGATTCCATGACCAAAAAGCTTGAGAAATTTTAAACAAAGCTAAACAGGTTTCTTTGTGACAGGAATTCTCAGAACCTTGAACGTGTTGCTGGTCAAGAAGATGGTCAGTAAATGCCCTGACTTGCCCAGACAACCTTCTTCTACGACGCCTCTCCCTGCTGGCATCCGTGGGCTGCTCATGTTTCTCAGAGCGCAGCCTGGGGGACTCCAGCCTGTGGAACTGCCGTAGAAATGAGCTAGACATCCTGGGTTGACCTGTGGACACTGGCAGGGTTTCGGGAAATGTCCGGCTTTTCAGAGGACCCTGGGAGGTGTGCGGCCCTAGCCCACCCCACCCCATCCCATCCCAGACCGAGTGCGCATGGGCCCTTTCTTCCAAGAGCGTGCGGAAGGAAGTGTGTAGGATAACCACTTCCCGGCTGCCTTGGACGCTGCTGTTAAGTGATGCTTGATTGGTTTTCCTTTTTATACTCTAGGGTCAGAAGTCCTAGAAATCAGTTCAACATATCTATTGAATGCCTTCCCCGGACTTAAAAATAAGTAAATAAACGTCGCCCTCTTCAAAGTGAAGCTGGGAGGGTGGGGATGCGGATGCCGTTCTCCGGCAGAGCCCTAGGCCAGACCCCGGAGAAAGGGGTTCAGTTATCAGTCATTCAGCAAATATTTATTGAGCTCTACGCAAAGCCCTCTTTTTGGCTCTTGGAACTGAGCAACAAACTAAACAAAGTTCTGAGTCTTATGAAGCTTATATTCTAGTGGGAAGTATGCAGGTGTGTGTTTGTAAGTCTATCCCATATATATATAGATACAGATATAGATATATACCCGCTAGACGGTCAGGGAGGGGCGTCATCGCTTTGTGAAATAGAAATCAGGCCGCAGGGATGAGGGTGTGAGGGGGCTCCTTTGGAAAGTATGGTCAGGAGGGGAGGGGACGCCACAAGCATGGAATCCGGATGCTGGAGACGTCGTCGTCTTCCCTCTTATTTTAAAAGTTAATTGTCGGGGGGAAAGGAAGAAAACTATGTGAGTAAATACCTTTTGAATCATTTTTTATCATATGAGGGAAAGGAGCAATTTCAAGGGCCTCATGAAGAATAATTGCCGAGTCCACTGATGACAGGTTGGTATTTTCATTATTTTTATGAAATAGCTACTTCAGACAAAAGAATATTCATTAAGGATTTGTGAGGTATAAACAAAAAAGAGAGGACTCCTATGTACCCACCCAGGTTGAGAATGGAGCACTGCCAGCGCCGCTCAGTCCCACGTGCCCTCCCTGGCCACGTCTGCCTTCCCCCAGCCCGGCTCCATGTTTTGCATTTTTTATATGAATGGAATAACGCTGATGTCTCCCTGTGACTTGCTTCTTTCAATCAACATTTTTGTGAGACCCGTCTGTTTTGAATCCTGTAGGGATACTTCACTAATCATAACTACTATGTAGAATCCCATCTTATGGATGTGCTGTTATTTGTTTCCTATCCTCTGTCAGTAGGCATTGGGCTTCTCCTCATTCTTTGCCTTTTTAACTAGCGATGCTACAAATACTTTAGCATGGGTGTCCCAGTGTCCAGGTGGCTGGAATCTGTGGGCAGAGTACTGGAGAAAAGGGAGCTACACAGAGAGCTTCAGAACTCGGCGTGGTGTCCTCTTGAGTCGGTTGTGGAGTGCTACTGTGTGTGCGTGGGGACCCACTTGAGACTGACAAGGAGCTACTGGGAACTGAAGTTGAACAATTCCCAGGGGAGTGAACAGCACTAGAGATGGAAAGTGTGGGAAAGTACGAGAAAAAGTTTGTTTTTTGTTTTTCATTTAAAAATGATTAACTGTTCAAAATAAAATTAATAATAATAAATTTGGGGTTTATAATATACATAGAAGTAAAATACAACAGTAACACGAAAGGTAGGACTGGGAAAATGGAAATATGCTATCAGTTACTAGATTACTGTGAGCAAGTTATTGTATTAACTGAGGGAAGACTTTGATAAAGAGGCATATTATAAATCCTAGAATGCCGCTAAGAAACAAAACCAAAGTGAATAGTTCCCAGGCCAGAACAGAAGGTAAAATAGAGTACTAATTTTTAAAGTAATCTAAAAGGAGGCAGGACATAGAGGGAAAGGAGAACAGATGGGACAAATAGCAAGCTGGTAGTAGGCAGATGCGAGCCCAAGCATACCGAGATGTACACTGAATGTAAATGGTCTCAAGGTTCAAATTAAAAGGCATAGATAAACAGACTGGATTTAAAAAGCCAGACCCTACTATATATTTTCTACAATAAACAGATAATTTAAAAGGACAAAGGGTTCTGTGCAAAAAGGTAAGAAGAACAAAGGCGTGCGTATTAAAAAGGAATAAGTATACTGTCTATATTCAGATTGCAAATTGTTTACATAGAAAATCTTACAGAATTTTGAAAATATCTAACAAGTGAATTTAACAAGGTTAAGGATACAATTTTAATATGTAAGAATTAGTTGATTTTACATAATAAAATTAAGAATTAAATTTTAAAAATTACAGGAAGTATCCGAAGTATAAAGTATTTAAGATTAACTTTAGTAAAAGATATGCAGACCTCTCCACTGAACAATATAAAACTGAGAGAAGTTAAAGAGGATCTGAATAAATGCGTAGATCTTGGTCATTGGAAAAGCCAATATTGTCAAGAAGTTAGTTCTCTGTGAACTCTATATTCAGTTCCATCGGGCCTTTGAATTCCCAGCTGATACTAAACCTACATGGGCATGCAAAGGGCCTGGAGTATCCAAAGCAGCCTTGAAAAAGAAACGAGTTGTAGGACTTACATTACCTGATTTTAAAACTTAAGACAGATCTTCTATAGTCAAGGCGCTGTGGGACTGGCACAAGCCTCAAGACTTAGAGCAATAGAACATACTAGAGCTTACCACACTTTTACAGTCATTGTAGCCCTGAGAAAGGCTCCAAATAGACTGATGAGGAAAGTAAATCTTTTCAAAAAACAGTGCTTAAACAACTGGATATCACACACACACACACACACACACACACACACGCACACAAAAAAATTTGTCTTGACCCCCTAGCTCACGCCATACATAAAAATTGATTTGAGGTGTATCATGTACGTAACATAAAGCTGAAACTCCAAAGCTTTTAGAAGAAAACATGGAGAATATCTTCATGACTTGAATAAAGAAACATTTCATACAACACTGAAATACAAAGCCAGGAAAGAAAATAGCAATAAAATAGACTTTATCAGAAGTTAAAAGACATCATTAAGAAAATGAATTGGAAAGTCACAGAGTAAGAGAAAAGATTTGCTACACGCATATTCCGTGTCAGTAGCCATGGGTTGAATGACTAAGGCAAGTGATCTAATTATAGAGCACTTCATTTAATTAATTATTATTTCCCCAGCCTGCTGCTGATGTGCAACCTTGGAGATTCATTAATCTGAGTATCAAACAAACAGTATTCCTAGGTCTGAAAATCACTGTGTCAGTTCCCCGCCTTTTCCTGAGTGTCGTGTTGAGCCAGCACTGTTGACAGTCCTTTCGGAAAGTGCTTCTCCAGCATTGGAGAGTCCGTTTGGCTGCAGGGCAATCTTTGCCGGCCATGACCACACACAGCCATGGGCGGGGGAGTCTGTCTGCTGGCTCCTACTGTGGAACAGGACCTGGTTTTTGAAGTTGGCGATAGTTTGTTGACCGCTCCATAGAGTCAGAGGTATTGTCATTTATCACAGAAACTTCTGGAAGAATTTGAGCCCCTGATAATGTATGGCTTGAGACTTTTTAAAGTTTTAAGTGGTAGAGGCACACGTGATACTGAAAATTCAAAATCAAATATTTTCAATTTTGTCTCTGTTGTTGAAAATGAAAAATCTTACTGTCTCACCCCCTACCTCATAATATAGTGGTGGAGTTTCAGCTGAATGAAAAGACTCAGAATTCAGTTGCTGAATTTGAAGGGGAACACAGTAGCGCTTAAGGGGATCGTGGGACTTGTGAGAACTATGTAATGAGGTACTTTCTGTGACTGTGCAGATTTCGTTTCTGTGTTTAAAGCCCACTTTCCCAGCCTGAGATAATCGATGCTCGCTTTGAGAATTTGGGAGGTATGGCAGAAACTGTTGGGACTGATTTTAGAATTGTTGTGATATGCCATCTTGTTACTGTAGTCCGTTAACAAAGTCATAGGTGATGTCAGGACTTTTGGTCCATCCAGGGTTCCCTGCTGAATTAAGAAATGCCATGATGCTGTCTAGGAAGGAGATGTGAGATGACCAGTCTCCACCGTGACCTTTCATGATCTTCACCCCTACTTCCCCAGCTGAATCAGAGCTGGCCCCAGGTGGCCCACAGGGTATGGAAGAAGTGACGGTGTGGCTTCCGAGGCTGGGAAATACATTGCATCTCCCAGTGCCCTCTTGGATCACTTACTCTGAGGGAAGCCAACCGCCGTGTCGTGAAGACACTCAGCAGCCCTTTGGAGAGGTCACATGGGGAGGAACTGAGGCCCCCAGCCAACAGCCAGCAACAAATTCCCAGCCACAAAAAAATGGGTGAGAAAAGAGGCCGAGGGAAGGACCTTATCGAATGCTAACTTTCTTGGGCTGAGTGGAGTGTCCAGAAGAGGTTCACACTCCGAGCAGGAAGGTGAGGGTCCTGGGAAGCAGCAGGCCAGGGCACCAGTGGCAAGCGCTACCGTGTGGCGAGGACAAAAGCAGAATGGGAGGCAGCAGGCCCCGGCAGCACTGGGCTGCTGTGCCTCGGCTTCCCTGCTGCGGCGGGCACCGTGGGTGAGCTCGGGGGGTTTGTCTGCCCTGGGGCCTAAGGCCAGCCCTGGAAGAAGGCCACTTGGTTATACCGTCCCTCGCTTCAAAGTCTGCACTTACCGGACTGCCGGGTAAGACCCAGAATTCCCATGGCCCGCCGTGTGGCCTCTGCCGCCTGGAGCCCCTGCCGTGCTCTGCAGTCCCACCTGCACCCCTGAGCCGGCCGCTCCTCCTTCCTGGCACCCAGCCGCTCAGCCTGGAGCCTGTCACCTGCTCACCCACAGGTGTCAGCCCAGGGAGCCTCTCCCTCACAGCCTGCGCTCTGCTCTGCTTCTCACTTGTATTCAGCTGTATGAACGCCAGGCACTCACCTGCTCCACGAAGGGCTTGCCCGCCAGGGAGGTCACCACGGTTGCTGCTCATTAAATATTTATTGAATTAACGAGTAAGAAGCCAACTCGTTAATTGATAAATCCGAACACCTCACATGGGTCTTCCTTCTCTCCCGTGTGAGCCTGAGTTTGGGACATCACTATTTACTTAGGCCAGTGTGCTCCTTCTGAGGTGACATTAGTCATCCCCATACTGCAGCAAGGTGGTCCTGTGCACCCTGCCAGATACCAGTGGTCCTCAGCGGCCACTGGGCAGGGTTGGATAGTGGGCTGGGTACAGGCTCTGCCCGTTTTTCCCCAGCGGCAGCACTGGGCTGGTGACAGCGGCTACGCCCCTCTCATGACACCCGTGGGAGTTGCAGGTACCATCTTCATTCAGTTATGGAATGAAGTAGAGCTCCCTGAGCCCTGGGCATCCAGTCCTTCCACCGGGGCCGTCACCAGCCTCAGAGCCCACTGTCCACGTCCACTAGGCTCTGTGTGCTGCTCGTTTTGGTCTCCAGCCCAGACTTTCCAGAAAACCCCAGGGATGGTTGGAAGACAGTGGCGGGTTATCCCGCTTTGGTCTCTTACCTGCCCAGGGCAGGGAGAGGACCATGTCTTCATCCCTTTGTAAACGGGCGAGGACTGACTTTTCAGGGAACAGATCTGATGCGAAGTGTAAAAGGCTGAAGGACTTTAGCGTTACCTTATGGGGTTGCCACCTGCCCCAGCAGCCCCTCTCTGCACTCAGCCCTGGTCCTTGCGAGGAGAGGAGGAGACCGGGACCCACCGGGCTGGGCAAGCGGAGGGGTGGGGGGGTGGCAGTGGTGTGTCCTCCCGCCTCCCCACCTGTCTACCCGGGTGAACTTTCTCCGCGCGTGTTCACAGTGGGTACCCTGGCCAGGCCCTTCTCCCGCCTTTCCTGCTCATCACCCCTGCCGAGGGCACCCGTTACCCCCTTCACCCACACCTGCAGAGCCTCGTCCTCGTTTGAATAGGTGAGAAGCCAAAGTCAGCTGCACAATTGGAGCTGGATTCCATCACTCAAAATTCAGTCACAACTTCTTTTGAATTCTTCAGCTGCCCTGCGGCAAAGGCTCAATGTTGATACTGAGATTAATCCCCAAAGAGCCCCTCATTTCTCTGCAGAGAAATTAAAGCTTGCCAGTTTTCCTTGTGCCTGTCCTTCTGACAGCTCTGTCAGTAATGATATGCCTTCTCCATGGCGTAATCCCCGTCCCACGGTAAAGAATAATTCATTAAGAAATTAAGGGCTTATGCTTCTTTCTGTTGGGTTGGTCATCCAAAGTTAGCTAAAATTATTTAACAGACCTCAGGGCTATTTCAGACAAGCTCAAGAAGCCGCATGGGTGGGGATCGTTCAGACTCATCCGCCCCCCCTTTAGATTTGCCAATGTTCCCAGAGATTGAGTTAAATGACACCAACTGGGGCCTCTGTGCTGGGCCTAGGATGGTGGGTTCAAAAGGAGGCGTATTTTTAGACTTTGCAGGAGCGTCGAGATTTGTTCTAATCAAGCCGGACGTTCTGCTATCAAGGGCTAGCAGAAGGCTTCTAGAAGCTCTGAAAGAGTGCACGGGCGTTCCTGAACTGGGTTGGAGAGGGGTGGGGTACGGTATGCATGCGTTGACTCATTTTTACAGAACACTGGTGCGTATAGCATGAAATGGCATGGATCTGAAATTCACTAGCCACTGGTACCTTTTCTGCCTCTGGACTAAAGTCACAAATGGGAAGGCGAGATTTGACGGAGGCCTCTTGTCGCTGACTCTGGGCAGAGAAAAGGACACTGATGTTGGAAAATGTTGTATCATTTAAATCTGATTTTTCTGCCTTCCTGTTGTTCTGATAACAAGCTTGTGCCCGTGGGTTATGTCCTTCCTGTGGGGTCGGCTCGTTCAGGAGATACAGCGCAACCAGCCGAGAAAGTTGGGAGTATTTCTAAGGGGAAGGAGAAAAGAGGAGGGCTCCAAGGCAGAACACAGGTAGATGAGGTTTGCAGGGGCTGTGGGGACGTCAAAGGGAATTAGGACAAGGAAGCTCGGGCTTGATTTTGACTCCCTTTTTTACAGTGACCCTCAGTAACCCTGTTAACTCCTTCCTTCCCTCCCTCCCCCTTCGGTGGTTTTTTTCTTTTTTAATACGGCGTCTTTCTCTATATTTCCTATATTGTTCAGAAACCGTTAACACCTGTTGGGAAGTCAGTTATTCAGGTTTGAGCTGAATGACAATTATTTGAATGGTAAAGGGTGTTCATGTATAATTATCCACGTTCATACCAGGACATTGACAGTTTAATCATTTCTCTGTAGGCTTTCTTAAGTTTGAGCTTAAAGTCTTAGGCATAATTCTTTTGTTAAATAAGTTTCGGGCGCTCTAATTATTGGGAAGGTGAATGCAAATACGCCCAGGTGCAGCTGTGAGGCTGTTGAACCCACTTCACCTGCGCCAGTCTCGCCAGGTGAGCGCGTCACGTCCCCGCAGTGGGTGAGGCAGGAGGCTCATTTCCGAGGGCTAATAGTCCAATCCTTTCTGCGAGATGAGCTCTGAGATTGCGTTCTGGTGCGCCCAGGGCCAGCCGGAGCCCGCGGGGGCATTGCTATTCATGAGCTCAGAGCCCTGCTCGGCCTGTCCGGGTGTGGAAAGGGACCCGCCTTAACCCTTTATTGAGATCATCTACCTCTGGACCCCTCTGTCCTCCTCAGAACTCTTGAGGACCCCAAAAGCTTTGGGTTACGAGCACTTTATCTGTCTGCATTTACCACGTTGGAAATTAAACCTGAGAATTTTTTTTAATATATTAATTTGTTCTAAAGGAACAATAATAAATTCACTGCATGTTATCAAAAATAATATATTTATATGAAAATACCTCTATCTTCCAAGACCAAAAACACTTAGAAGAGTAGCATGGTTTTGCGTTTTTGCCAGTTTCTTTCATGCCTTTGCCTCAATGGAAGACAGGTGGATTCTCATGGCTGCTCCCGCATTCAGTCTGTTGTTAGCACACATCGTGTAGCTTATGGGAAACTTCTGCGTGCTTCTGGGAGAATGAGAATTTAAAAGGCAAATAAACAGCACCTTAGTATTACTGTGAAAGTAGTTTTCACCTCACAGTGCCCCTAAACAGGTCTCAGGGACCCTGAAGCTCCCCAGACTGGACTTTGAGGACCGCTGTTCTAAGGCTCGCAAATGTTTAGCGCTCCTGGAAGTTTCTCGTAATGAAATTTGTGTTGCGGGTTCCTGATTTTTTTTTTTCATTTTTTCATTTTGTTTTTCTAAATTGTGTACATTAGAATTTATTCTTACACATATATGGATTCTTAAACAAACCAAGAAAAAGGCTCTGACAAACCTAGGGGCAGGACAGGAATAAAGACACAGACGTAGAGCATGGACTTGACACGGGGAGGGGGAAGTGTAAGCTGGGACGAAGTGAGAGGGTGGCGTGGACGTATATACACTACCAAACGTAAAATAGATAGCTAGCGGGAAGCAGCCGCATAGCACAGGGAGATCAGCTCAGTGCTTTGTGAGCACGTAGAGGGCTGGGATAGGGAGGGTGGGAGGGAGAGGCAAGAGGGAGGGGATATATGTATATGTATAGCTGATTCACTTTGTTATACAGCAGAAACTAACACAACACTGTAACGCAATTATACTCCAATAAAGATCTATTAAAAAGAAAAATTTGCTCTTGTTCCGCAGCTAGAGATGCACACAGCTGTGGTACTTGACCTGCAGCGTCCGCTTCACGTTCCTTTTGTTAACCTGTACCCCACACTCAGCCTGGCCTCCGCTAGATCAGAAGCAAATCGGAGCCCTACGGCGTGTCCCCAAGGCAGCGGGAAGGGTATTTCACGTCATGTGCACGTGAGGGCCCGGGGCACAGGTCCTTCCTTCCCCTGACCTACAAGAAAGAATAACTTTTAAATTTAAAGCACCGTGTGTTTTCTTGTTAGCAGAACCGAGAGCCCCCCTCTGATGGGCAGGGAGTGTAAGTGTGAAACTAGCAGCAGGCTGCAGCGTGCTGACCATGGAGCTTGTTTCCCAGCCTGACGGGACACTCACGCACGGGGGTGCCTTCCACCACGTGGGCCCCCGCTGCCCCGCCTGCCCGGACCGTCAAGGCTGTGCCCGTGCCTGGTGAGGGGCAGCCACTGAGTACGAGTCGTCTGTGGCGACCCCAAGAGGGAAAGACCCAGGCCAAGCAGCAGAAGGACACGAGGGTCTGCCGGGGCTCCTGTCCCCTTTCCAGACTCAGTGTGGCGAAGACACCCCGTTGTGAGGAGGGAAGGGGCAGGGATGGGATGGAGACCAGCCCTGACATCTGTGCGGCCCTGACGGACAAAGTGCTCTGGCACAGGTAACTCAAGGGACCCCCGTGTGGTGCATGCCCCATTCCACCCCCGGGGGACCATGGCAAGCAGCCCAGCGTGAGCTTTCTGTAGTGAGTGCTGAGGCCTGGCAGCGAGTAGGAGCTGCCTGCCAAGGGGCCTGAGAGACAACCTGCAGAGCGTGCCTCTCAGCATCCACCCCCTCTGACCCGGGGGCGCCTCCCCTCTGCAGCGGACGGTGATAGAACCCGCGGCGCGGGGGCTCCCGAGGACTGAACGAGATGAAGCACGTCGCACAGTGCCTGGTACACAGTAAATGCTCGATAAATGTTGGCACTTGTTACGACCGTCAGTGGTTTTTAAGCACGTTTACCGACATTTCCAGATGAATCTTCTTCAAAATAGCACCCATGCCCGTTTCCCCAGCTTTCCTCAGAAGATTTGGAGACCTTCTCTTTGGAAATGGCCTTCCAGCCATCGCATCACACAGAGTTTACCGGGCACTGACTGACTCCCTGCTGTGTACCAGGGACTGTGAGGTGCTTCGGAGTACTCTGTGTTGGCAACTTTTCTCACCCAGGAGTAGATTTGACTTTTGGGAAGTGATCCAGAATTCGGCCTACCCAACGCTGGACACTGGTCGTTAGACCAGCAGAAATAGCTTTGCACCCCGATGAGTTGAGACCACAGACTAACAGGCCATCTTTACTTGAAGCCTTACCAGGTGGCCCAGGGGCAGTACCTGAAGAAGTAACCAAGGATGTTCAGAGAAGGGACAGCACTTCCCAAAGGGCTCCTTTGAAAGGCAACACAGCTTCATCCCTAAGAATTCCGGGGGATTGTCCCCCAGACGAGGGCTTGTACTGGGTGCGCCCCGTCCTTGAGGGGTTGGCGGCCAGCCGGAGAAGGAAAGCGTAAAATGATGTGCCACCCGGAGCTGCAGGTGGATGTCGGGCTTGGAGCCAGGTGCGCGCCGGAGGCGGTGGGTGCTGTGTGTGGTCGGGCCTAATTTTTAAGGAGAGCCTCAAAGGTGGAGGCGTCGGTGTCTCCCTTCAGGGGCAGGGAGGCCGGCTCCTCCACTACTAAACAATTAATATTTTGAGCACGGCCGCTGTTGGCCGCATGGGGCTGCAGGGTTTCTTCCATGGCTCGCCCTGCAGGCGCTGAGGAGGCTGGCTGGAGTGCAGACTCAGCCAGAGCAGAGGCCTCGGCGGAGCCACTGGGACTGGGTGGAGATGCACCCCATAACCAAAACCTGCATGGCCAGGGCGGGGCTTGCTCTCACCCTCCAGGCCCGCTGGGGAGAGCAGAGCACACGAGGCCCCTGGCCAGCTGTGTGGACAGCAGTCGGGTTAGGACGAGCCGTACATCCAGGAGAGGCTGCTGAGGGCTCGGAAGCCTTGCGTCAGGTGGGAAATAGTTGGGGAGGTGGAACCAGAGCAGCGGGCTGAGGGCCGCGGGGCCAAGCCAGCTGCCTTAGCCTGCGGCCTTCCCCGCCGTCGCCGGAGAGCCCTGCACTGAGGCCCGGGGAGGGCAGAGGCGCGTCTCACCCCGGGTGAACCAGGTGCCTTAGGCGAAAGAAGCAGGAAGCTTCCTTTTTCCTTGAGTATTTTTGGACCAAGGCCATGAGTTCTGCCTTGCACACAGTTCCAGTAGCTCTGCCATTAGCTGGACGGTTATTCCAGGCTCATGCGGGAGCCATGAGGATGGGGTCTCCCTCGGGGCCTGTGATCTGGGCTCTCAGCATCGCCTGGGGCCACAGAGCCCCACGCTGGGAACCAGAAGAGGCTGGCGCCGCCGTGTCCCATCGGCTGGGAGAGGGATCCTCGCCTTGGGCACTTGCAGAAGGAGCCAGTGGCAGTACACTGAGCAGCATGTGAATGTCTTCTAGACGGGAGCCGCCTGCCACTGCCGCATCAGCTGCCCGCCCCAGGGTCCCACCTGGGGGCTCACTCCTACTTGAAGAGCCCCCAACTTCTCTTCGGGAAACTCCTACCCACTCTTCAAGGCCCAACCCCCGTCAGCTCTGCTCTAGCACGGCCCTCCCCGTGTCCTTGTCCGTGTTGGAGCTCTCCATCCAATGCCACGGCTTTTTCCAGCCTGTTTTTATAGTATGTTAGAAGTAAAGGTTGTCCCCCATGGCCACTACGAGGTAGCACTCTTGCCGTGTCAGGAACGTCCCTTGCGTTCTCCAGGTAGAGCTTCTCACCCGTCCTGAGCAGCCCAGGCCAGTGTCCCTGTGTCACTGGCATCACGTCCTTTCTGACCCTGCTCCCAATTCCACAGCAGATGGTCACATGCTTCACGTGGTGTGTGCCGTCCCGATGTCAGGAAACTCACACCCCCTCCCATTCACCAGTCTGACACTCTCGGGTAGATATATTTAATTCATTTAGTCCAGCTTGGTAAGACGTGCTAAAATGAAAATACTATGTTGATTCCTGAACCTTTGGAGTGACCTATAAACTCTTTTATTTCTTTGTTTTTTCTCTGATACTTGTAGGGTGGTAGAGGTCATGGCTGACATGTCGAAATAAATCCAGTTATTTTCACTTAAGCCACGTTATATTTCATATGTAATGAAATATACGTATATTAGAACATAGGGAAAGAGATTATTTACAAGTCAGCCACTCCTAATGTCAGAAGCAGCTGCGGCTGACAGGAGTGAGTTTGGAGTTCTGGAGCCCCATCGTCAGGGGACTCCTTTGTATTTATTCAGGCCCCTCAGAGTGCACACCCCTTGCTGAGCCCGCTTAGCAGTGGGGTTGACCTGCTCTGGCCCATCCAGAGGCCCCCGGCTGAACTGCTGGAGCTCTGCCTGCAGAGAGCAGAGCCAGACCCCTCTGCCCTCGCTCTGCCAGACGCTGACCGGTTTCCCATCCGTAAGATGCAGGGAGCAAGGCTGCTGGGGCCGCCGCTCTGGCCGGCGGCAGCCGTTCGTCCTGAGCACGTCTGAGAGCTGGCAGGGCTGCAGGTGCCCCTCCGCCCGCTTGTCCTCAGTACTTGCATCAGGACCACGTGCCTTGACAGAACAGCATCCCTGCCGTGCCACCCGGCCCAGCAGCTTCCTCTTGCCTCGGGGCCTTGCAAGCCTCTGCCAGTTGCACCGTCACCTGAGACAGGCTTGGCAGGTGGAGGTTGCTCTTAGGGAAAACGGTGCTGCCCCCTCTCCCCTCTGCACCAGCCGTCCTCAAGCGGATGTAGGGAAGACCAGGCCCCATGCTTATACCCACCCCCTTTATTCATCTAGTCAACACTCACTGGATGCCTCCTCTGGGTCAGCCACAGAGCTGACTGTTGAGATGCGGACCTATAAGGCAGGTCCTTGCTCTGACCTGGGTTGGGTAGAAGGGACCACCGTGGTGGCTGTATTATTGAGAGCCTTGAGGGGGGGACTTGCAGAGGGGAAAGATTTTGCAGAGAACGTGACCTAGACTCCGTTTGAAGTAGGTATCTTGACCTTCCTGAAGAAAACTCTCTTTCGTTAAAGAAAAGGTGTCTAGAAGACGTGTTTCCCTCTATCCTGTTTTTTCACGTAGTAAAATTGACTTTTTGTGGTATATGGTGCTCTGGATTTTCCTACGTGCACAGATTTCTGTGAGCGTCACCGTAATCAGGACCCAGGAGTTGCACAACCGTAGAAACTGCTCCCACTGCCCATCTGTGATCATAGTCGCCTCCCTCCCCGTCTCCCCGACTCTGGGCAGCCACTGAGCTGTTCTCCATAACCACGGCTTGTGGTTTAGGGAACGTCATAGAAACGGGCTCCAACAGTATTTAATCTTTTGAGCCTAGTTTCTGTGACTCAGCTTAATGCCTTTGAGATTCATCCAAACTGTTTTATGTGTCTGTAGTTTATTCCTCTTAATTGTTGTTGTGTTCCACAGCATAGATACATCTTCGTGTGTTTATTATAGCCATTCTAATAGGTATGTAATGCTGTGTCATCATGGTTTTAATTTGCATTTCCCTAACGGTTATGTTGAACATCTTTTCATGGGCTTATTTACCACAGTATATCCTTCTTTGGCAAGCTGTCAGTTCAGGTCTTTTGCCCATTTTTTAAATTAGGTGGTTTGTTTTCTTACTGTTGAGTTTAAAGATTTTTTATGTATATTGCAGATATAAGTCCTTTGTTAGATATGTTATTTCCAAATATTTTCTCCGAGGCTCTAACTTGTCTTTTATCTCCTAACACTGACTTTCACAGACCAAATTTTTTTTTCATTCTGATGAAGTTCAGTTTATTTTTTAATTTATGAATTGTGGTTTTGATGACACGTCTGAGAAATGTATGCCTAACTTCGGGTCACAAAGGTTTTCTGTTTTCTTCTAAAATTTTTTTAGTTGAAAGTTTTATTTAAATATACGATTTGTTTTAAATTAATCTTTATAAGGTATGAGAGTTAGGTCAGAGTTTAGTGTTTTGCATATAGATGTCAAGTTTTCCAACACCATTTCTGAAAATAATACCTTTTTCCATTGAAATGCCTTTGCACCTTTGTCAGAAACCATTTGGGCATACGTGTGCTAGTCTCTTTTGGAAATCTCTATGCTTATCCGTTTACAAATTTCATATTATCCTGATCTATAACAGCATAATAGTAAGTCTTAAAACCTGCTCGTGTGCTTTCTCCCCCTTTTTTTTTTTTTTGCCTTGTTCAAAATGTTTTGACAATTCAGGTTCCTTTGCCTTTCCATGTAAGTTTTAGAATAAGCTTGTCTATATCTTCAGCAGATATCCCTGGAATTTTGAGTGGAATGGAAATAAATCTATAGCTCAATTTTTGGAGAATTGAAATCTTTATAATATTGAGACTTACTGTCCATGAACATGGTATGTCTCTCAAATTATCTAGGTATTCTTTTATAATATTATCAGTATATCAGTATTTTGTAATTTTCAACATAACGATCTTGTATATAATTTGTTAGATTGAAATCTAAGTATTGCATTTTTGTTGGAGCTATTATCAGTGACAGAACTGTGATTGATTTTGGGGTGTTGACCTTGTACCTGGTGACTTGGCTAAATTCACCTATTAGTTCAAAGTTGGTTTTGTTGTTGGTTTGTTTTTTGTTTGTTTGTTTGTTTTGGTAGATTCCTCGGTATTTTCCCATAAACAAATCATGTTGTCTGTGAATAGGGACGGTTTTATTTCTTTCTTTCCAAAATGTATGACTTTTATTTCCTTCTCTTGCCTTAGCGTAATGGCTAGAACATCTGCGATGATACTGATTAGGAGTGAACATCCTTGCTTTCTTCTCAGTCTTGAGAGTAAAAGCATTCATCTTTTCACAGTTAAGTCTGATATTAACTGTAGGGGTTTTTTTGGTCTAATATCTTTATCAGGTTATTCCTAATGGCTGAGAGCTTTCATCTTGAATGGATGTTGAAATTTGTTAAATTTTTTTCCTACCACAACTGATATTATTATGTATTTTTCATTAGACTGTTAGTATGGTGGATCATATTAGTACATTTTTAATTGACTTCATTTTTTAGAACAGTTTTAGATTTACAAAACAATTTGAGAAGTTAGTACAGAGAGTTCCCTGATAGCCCACACTCATTTTGCCCTATAATTGACATCTTATATTAGTGTGATACACTTGTCACAATCAAACCAGTGCTGATATCTTACTAACTAAAGTTCATATTTTATTCAGATTTTCTTAGGTTTTACCTAATGTCCTTCTTCTGTTCCGGGAGCCAGTTTAGGATACCGTGATAGATTTGGTCATTATATCTCCTTAGACTCCCCTTAGCTTTGACATTTTCTCAGACTTTCCTTGTTTTAGAAGACCTTGACAGTTTTCAGGAGTACTTGTCAGGAATTTTGTAAAGTGTCACCGTATTCGAATTTATATGATGCTTTTCTCATCGTAGACTGGGGCCGTGGCGTTGTGGAAGACCACAGAGGTAAAATGCCGTTTTCATGCAGTCATGTCAGGGTACATACTGTCATAATGATTTAACGCTGTTGAGGTTGGCCTTGCTCGGTACCAGTGTGAAGGTAAACGTTAGCTCGTACTCGTGTCTACACAGAGTTCTAATCCATCATCGCATGGATCCTTCTGGCCGCCTCTTGCTAATCTGTGAGAAACTGGCCCCAGCCTTCTGCCATCCGTTTAGCTAGTTCTTTGAGCCCAGTATACCGCATAGCGGTATCAGGATTTTTATCCTGTACTTCCGTGGGAAACAGCTGTATCGACCAGGGTACAGTGCCCAGTGCAGTTCCTTTTGTCTTAATCTTATGGACTCCACTCATTTCCAGAGTTACTTAGGTCACCATGTTTCCTCCCACACGCCTCAGTGGGCTTGTTCATACGTTTGTCATACAGTTAGATTCTCTTGTCACCGCCTGCATTCTTTCCTGGGGTCCTCCAGTCTCCTAAGTATGTCGCTGTTGTTAATTTGCATACATTGAATGTATGTCTCTATTGTTATTCCTTTTACGAAAGGTCATAGAGTTGGGATCATATAGCATGTAGCCTTTCCAGAATTTTTTTTTTCACTTGGCAATATACGTTTAAGATTCCTCCATGTCTTTTTGTGACTTGATAGTTCACTCTTTACGTGACTGAACAATATTCCATTGTGTGGGTGTTCCATAGTTTATTTACCTATTAAAGGACATCTTGGTTTCCAGGTTTTGGCAATAGGTGAGTAAAGCTGCTGTAAACATTCACGTGTGGGGTTTTGTCTGGACGTAAGTTTTCCAATCAGTTGAGTGAATATCTAGGAGTGTGGTTGCTGGTTCATGAGGTAAGCCTCAGTTTAGCTTTCTAAGAAACGACCAACTTTCTTCCAAAGTAGCTGTTCCACTTTGCACTTTCATCAGCAATGAATGAATATCCCTCATCCTCACCAGCAGTCAGTACTATTGAGGGTTTTTCTTGTTTGTTTGTTTGTTTGTTTTTTGTTTTTAGCCATCCTGATAGGCGTGTAATTGTATCTCATTGTTTCAACATATAACTCCCCAATGACAAATGATGTTAAGCAGCCTATCATATGCTTATTTGTCATCTGTATATCTTTTTTGGTGAGGAGGTGTCTGTTAAGCTCTTAGCCGTTTTCTAATTGAGTTATTTTCTTACTGTTGAGTTTTTAAGAATTCTTTGTGTATTTTGGATACAAGTCCTTTAGATACGTGTTTTGCAAACTTTTCTTTCAGCCTATGGCTTTTCTTTAAGGTGCCTTAACAGCATCTTTCACAGAGCAGAAATTCATTTTGATAAAGTTCAACTTACCCATTTTTTTCTTTCATGAATCATGCTCTATCCAAAAACTCTTCCCTAAACCCAGGGTCACCTAGATTTTTCTCTAGGTGACCATCTTCTAGGTGTTTTATAGTTTTGCCTTTTAGATTTACGTCTGTGATCCGTTTTGAGTTTGTTTTTGTAGAAGATGCATATGGTCTGTGTCTAGATTCATATTTTGCATGTGGCTGTCCAGCTGTTCCAGCACCATTTGTTGGAAAGACTAGCCTTTTTCCATCGAATTGCCTTTGCTCCTCTATTTATGTGAGTTGTTTTATTCTGTTCCGTTGATCTAGGTGTTTTTTCAGCAGTACATCCTATCTTGATTACTGTAGCTTTATAATAGATTAATTTTTCAAATATTGAATCAGCCCTCCATTCCTGGGACAGACTCCACTGAGTTTTGATGTCTTGTTCTTGATGTATTTCTCGATTTGATTTGCAAACACTTCGTTGAGGATTTTTGCATGTATGTCCATGAGAGATGCTGATCTGTGCTTTTCTGGTTACTGTCTTTTTTGATTTTGATATTGGAGTAATTCTAGCCTCATAAAATGCCTTGAGAAGTGTTGTTCCCTTCTCGTCTATTATTCTGAAAAAGATGATGCTGAATTGATGTGTTATTTAAATGTTTGATAGAATTTTCTGGTGAAATTATCTGGCCCTATGATTTCAGAAGATTTTAAACTATGAATTCAAGTTCTTTGATAGTTACAGGACTCTTTCCAGTTATCTCTTTCATCCTGGATGAGTTTTGGTAGTTTGTAGTTTTAGATAAATTTGTCTAATTCATCTGTGATGTTGAATATTGTGCCTAGAGTTATTTGTAGGAAAAATTTTTTGTCAATTTAATGTCTGTGAGGTCAGTAGTAACATCCCCTCTTTTGTTCCTCATGTTGATAATTTTTGGGGTTTTTTTAATCAGTCTTACTAAAGATTTATCAATTTATTTTTCTTTTTAAGGAACCCAGTTTTGGCTTCATGTATTTTACTCTATCATTTTTTGTTTTCGATTTCACTAGTTTCTGCTATTACCTTTATTCTTTCCTTCCTTCTCCTTTTGGTTTATTTTGCTTTTCTCTTTCTGGTTTCTTAAGGTGGAAGCTTATTATTAAGTTTATGTTTTATGTTATTACTGATCTGAGACCTTTTTTCTAAAATATGCATTCAATACCACAGATGTCCCTCTAAAATACTAGCTGTGTCCCATAAGTTGTGATATGCTGTATTTTCAGTTTCATTCAGTTCAATTTTGTTTTCATTTCCTTAAGACTTCTTCTGTGACCCATAGATTATTTAGAAATGGCTTACTTACTCTCCAGATGTTTGGAGATTTTCCTTTTGTCTTTTTCCATTATGATCAGAGAAAATCACTTGTCTGATTTCAGTTGTTTAAAAGTTGTTAACATTTGTTTCATAACCCAGAATATGCTTCATCTTGATCGGTGTTACATGTGCATTTGTAAAGAGTATCTATTCTGCTGTTACTGGCTATTCTATAAATGTCAGTTAAAACAAGTTGGTTCACAGTGTTTTTTATTTCTGCATCCTTGATGTTCTGTCAACTATTTCTATGAATTATGAGAGAGAAGTAGTGAAGTCTTCAAGAATAATTGTGGATTTGTCTAATTGTCCTTTCAGTTTTGCCATTTTTTTGCTTCCTGCATTTGAGCCCTGTCGTTAGGTACATGAGCATTTACGGTTGGGATGTCAAACATTTATTTCATTTTATTTGCTGTCTTATTATTTAGTACATTTTATTATCACATATCATTATTCATTTTCTATCTTTTCGCTCGGTTTTTCATTTTTCTTTCCCCTTTCTTTCCTTCCTATGGAATATTTTAACATTTTTTTATATCGTGTATGTTTTTTAACTATATTATCTCTCATAGTTTTTCTAGTGGCTGCTGTAGGGATTATGATACATACTTAACTATCACAGTCTAATTGGAATCAATATTTCTCCACCTTAAAGTAGAATATAGAAGCCTTACCACCATGTAGGTCCTTTAACTCCCCTGCTTTATGTTATGGTGTCTTGTTTTACCTCTGTGTACATTGAAAATCTTATCTGTTGATGTCATGGTTTTGCTTTCAGTCATTAAACATATTTTAAAGAACTCAACAGAAGAACAGTCTTTGGTATTTAGCCAAATAGTTACCATTTGTTTTGTTCTGCTTTTGTTCCTAATGTCCCACACTTCCCTCTGGTATTATTTTGCTTCTTACTGAAGAACTTCCTTTAGCATTTCAGGTCTGCTGGCAACACCTTAACTTTTGTTTTTTTTAATCTGAAAACGTCTTTATTTTAACTTCACTCCTGAAAGATTTTTTTCAAAACTGGATGTAGAATTCTAAGTTGACAGTTCTTTTCTTTCAGCACGTTAAAATTGCCATTTTGCTTTCTTCTACCTCTGTGGTTACCATAAGAATTCTATAGTCATTCAAACATTGTTCTCCTATAAATAATGCAGCGTTTTTCTTTGTTTTCAAGATTTCTTTCTTTGTCTTTAGATTTCCGCAGCTTCATCATGGTATGTCTGGGGGTGGATTTCTTTGGGTGTGTCCTGTTTGCACTTTGCTGAGCTTCTTAAATCTATGGTTGTATATCTTTTGCCAAACTTGGGAAATGTTTAGCTATTATTTCTTTGAATGTTTTTCTTCGACACCACACTTTCTCTCTCTCCTTCCGGAACTCCAGTAGCACGCATGTTAGACCTTTTGGCTTTACCAACATGTCCCCGAGGCTGTTTTTGGTTGTTTCCTTTTGACATTTTTTCCTGTTTCTCTGGTTGATCATTTCTGCTGACTTATCCTCAGTCTCACCGGCTCTTCCTCTGGCATCCACATTCTGCTAAGAAGCCCCACGCAGTGCAGGGTTTTCATTTTGTATGTTGAATTTTTCAGTACTAAATTCTCCATCTGATTCTTCTTTGTAACTTCTATTTTTTAAAAAAAAAAAAAACCCTCTGTATTTTCATTTGTTTCGTGGGTATTTTCCCTTCTCACAGCATTTTTATTACAGATCCTTTGAAGTGGTTGTCAGGTGATGTTTATCAAGTCATCACATTGCACACCTTAAGTATCTTACAGTTTTATTTGTTAATCATACCTCAGAAAGCTTGAGGGAGAGGGGCGGTTGTCAGGTGATTCTAACTCCTGTGTCAGCTTTGGCCTTTACATTTGTTGACTGTCTTTTCCCAGGCAAGTTGAGGTTTTCCTGATTCTTCATATGCTAAGTAATCTGGGGTTTTAACCTGATCATTTTGAATATGATATTCTGAGACTCTGGGTCTCGTGTAAATCTTACAGTAATGTTGATACTTTTGTTTATGAGACACGCGACCTGGTTGGATACAGCCCATGAGTCCTGACCAGGCTTCTGCAGGTTGTGGTTTCAGTATCCGTTCCTTTGTAGCCTCCGCAATCCCGTTCAGGTCTGCCCTCCAGGACCCCAGCAGTGGTCTAACCCTTACCTCAGTTCTCGGAGTCTTGGGTTTAGTGGCAGATCCACACGTGCCCAGCTCAGGGGCGAATCCAGGAATCTGTAAACAACTTGCTGGTGTGCTTTCCCAAAGGCCTCTTTCTCTGCAATCTCCCTGGTCCTTCCGAGTTGTTGGGGGTCCTCCACGCTACCACACACTCCTGCAACTGTGCTTCCATCTAGGGCCGAGCAGTGAGAATACAAAGAAGGGGAAAGCAGTGGGTCCACCCACCTTTGGGGACCATAGCTCTTCCCATCAGAAAGGATGTTTCTCCTCAGGGCCTTCAGCACCTGCGGGCCCCCCACCACTGCAGGATTGCTTGGGGGCGGCGGTACAGGAGTTCAGAGGTAATAGCACAGAGGGGGGCTCCTCCGTGCTCTGAGCATCAGGGGTCCTTCTCCCTCCTCAAGGTGATGAGAGCCCTGGGCTCTGTCTACAGCAGCAGCACCGCCGGGGTCAAGGCTGCAGTCAGTCCTGGCCGGGGGTTATTGAGGGGAAAAGTGGTAAACTGGCGCGTCGTTGCGGGTTTCTTCAAACTCCTCTTCCCGAACCTTTACTTTCCACGGCCCTCAAATAGCTGCTCTGTGCCTCGTGCCGCCTTGTGCCCAGGCTCTATAAAGGCATTCAGCAGAGACAGGCAGGGAGAAGACGCTGCCTCTGTTCCCCCTGGACCAGAACCCCGTTTCCTTCCACTTTCACGTTCTCCCTCCCAGGTTCATCCCTGGAAAGGTCGTGTGGCCGCTTTGATGCTGAGGTGGCATCAGGTCAGTTTAGCTCGTTTACACTTGAAGAGCACGTAGCGTCAGAACTTGCCTCTGGAGTCACCTGGTCAGAAACCTGGCTCCCTCCCAGATTATCGTGAGCTCCCGTGTGCCAGCCTGGGTGCCCCCTCTGTGCCGGAGGCCAGAGAAGGCAAGTCCTGGGAGGGAGAACCCTTGGAAAGTTGGAAACCTGTCAAATGGCCGTGACCCACGCGTGGACACCGGGTTTGACGCTATGGCGGGGCATCCTACAGGTTTAGGTGGTTGCGGTGGGTGTGTTTAAGTAGCCACCCAAGCTCAAATGGAGATGGCCGTGTCCTTAAGATAAGGGGGATCTAAGGAGCAGTCTTCCAGCAGAGCCTACCTTGACCTCACCCGGACCCCAGAACAGGCAGGAGATGGGGAAGGAGAGGAACACCCAGAATGTGGCCTCCGGAGGCTGCAGGTGCTCTCTGCAGAGGACCTTACGGGAGAGAAAAGGATGGTGTTTCAGTGGTTGCCCCTTAGGGCACCTGAAATGATGGTCCGGCCACTAAAGACTGATGTGGTCACCTCAAGAGAATGTATTTTACACATCGATCATGGTAATCTTTATGAGCAGGTTTTGCTACATTTTAGAATGGTACCCAACAACCGAGAGTGTTGTCCCCCCCCAACCCCGTTCAGAGGGGTGGGGCTCAGGTCTGATTTTTCACAGGTCCAGGGCGAAGGCGCTGGCTCTGAGCACCGCTTAGACTCATAAATGCATTTGCTCCCTACAAGGTGGAATTGAGTTTCCAGGTACATTTATGCAATGATGTGCTTGACTGACTAATACTGCATTTCTTGGGCTGTTCGTCCCAATACCATTGCCTGGTACATACAAGGTGAGAAACGGTTTCCCGTGGAAAACCTGACAGTGAAGCTGAAAGTGTTCGATAAACTCTGCGCTCATGTACGGGCATCCAGTTGTTTTATTTTTACAGTGTTTTTCCCCTTGGAAGGAGGGGCGCTCTGTGACTCGGCAGGAGTCCGTCGGCGCCTGGCGCTCAGGTGGCGGCCGGGGAGCTGCGCCGCGGCTTCTCGGAACTGTTCTGTCTCTCCAGCTTCTGTCTGCACACACCTCTCACCGTGTGCCTGCAGGTTTAGTAAGTTCCAGACTGTCCTCCTGGAAGACCTAGGCAGCATCCTCCCCTGGGCCAAAACACGGAAAGCAAAAACCAGCAACGCTGGGCTGTGGGAAGAAGGCAGGAGACCGGCCTCTGCTTCTCGCTGTATCGACTTGTATCGTTTCTTTTCCGAGACGGCTATCCCTGAAACCTCTTTTTCTGCAAGTTACCACCAAGCTGCCTTGCTTTTCTTTTTTCTTCCTTTTTTTTTTTTTTTTAAGTTAGACACAACAACGGGCGACAGTGATAATGATGAACAGTTTGATTTCAAAACCCTTTCTGAAGAAATCACAGTAAACAGAGTCTGTTTGCCTAAGGAAACGCTCTCAGCAATCAGCTAGTCACACAACCGCCCGTGCTAATGAACCCAGAGCTGTTAACGTGGTTTCTTCAGTTAAATTGATTCATGAATTTTGAAGAGAACATTATCTAATGAATTTTCTTTGAATAGAAAGCAATTAAAAGGACAAATCAGTCTGATTAACCCCAGAGTCACCCTCCTGCCACAAACGGTGTAGAGTTTGAAATTATATCATAAAAAACTAGAGCACATTTGCTATCTTTTTGCCCTCTGCTAATCCATGTAAATTAATGAACAACAAAGTCAATTTCTCTGCTGACCCTTTTCTGGTATCACCTGGATTATGCTGATGTGTAATTTGCTTAATGTTATAATAAAGTCTAAACAGATTTTTCTTTCCCAGTGAAGTGATTATCATTCCCTTCAGTGAAGAAGTGATTTTTCTTATTTAACACGCATGTAAGGGTGTGTTTCCTTTAAGAACCGAATCGCACTTGGCCAGCTTGGCACCGAGTGTAATTAGTGCTATTAGGGACACACTCAGGGACTGCGCCCCTGCCCGTGGAATCCTTCCCTTTGTTGCTGCGTCGGGCGCTCCCGCCCCCCCTCTGGGGGCCGCAGCTCCGTGTCCAGTTCTCCCACGCCGTGCGTCCCCTTCGGAAAGACAATAGGTGTCGGTTCAGACCCACCTCCTTCACATGCCAGGCTTCTCCCCAGCGCACGCACTCCACGCCCGCGAAACAGCTCTAAACCTGGAGCAGACGGAGGGAATGTTGTCGTGCGTTTTCCTTTTCATTCCTGCAGCGGGATGAAGAGGGAATGCCATTTGATGTGGTTTAGTCAATTCAGATGGGAATGAAGTTGTTTTATCTTTGCAGCCCTGCTCATTACAGATGCCTGTAGCCAAGGTCACCACCAGCCCCTGTGTACCGTGGCGTTTGGCAGTCTAAGCCTGCCCGCCATCGGATGTGGACAGCTAGTATAATATCAGAGCCCAGCCCGTGGCTTCCTGTTCCTTCTGTGTCCCAGCCGAAGTTGGAAATTAACCAGCGGAACAAAAGGTTTCGAAGTTGGTGTGCAAGCAGGACCTTCTGTGCTCACGGAGCGCACTGCGTGCTAATTTATACACACCCGGGTGCCGGGAGAGCGTGTCTCGGGCCTGCCTGGCGCTCGGGGAAGATGGGAGGAAGCCGCAGACCTGTGAGGCACGGTTGGGGACACCTGCAGAGGGGCCGGCCCGCTCCGTGCCCTGCGTCGCGCGCCTCTTCCTCCGTGTCGGGTGACACGGTGACAGGGCCGTGCGGAGCTGTTTTCGTCGAGAATAGCACCCCTGTGTATGTCGATGCACCCTCTCTTTCAGGACTGGAAGCCGTTTGTATCCGAGCTGTCGGAGCCGTGGGCCCAAATCGTGTCACTCTGCTCTCTCCCTTCAGATTCGTTCACCAGACAGGCGCTGTGGAAGCTGCTGAAGGCTGTGAAGTTCGGAGAGACGGTTTCTTACCAGCAATTAGCGGCCCTGGCGGGCAGCCCCAAAGCAGCGCGGGCCGTGGGAGAGGCGATGAGACGCAATCCTGTGAGTTTGTGTCCACGTGGCGGCAGCATGGCCGTGGTCGGTGGGGGGCCTGGGCACTGCGCTCAGGGGGTCACAGTGTCCTCTGACTGAAGCGGGTTTCAGGGGCAGCCCGGGCTGCAGTGGGCGGGGAGGACAGGAAGCGTTTGTGGTGGGGACCTCTGGAAGAGGCGTGGGTGGCACTGGCGGGGTGAAGGTGGTAAAGAAGCTTTCCCACGCACCACCGAGACCCTCCCCGCCCCACGACGCGTGTCAGAACCACGGGAACTGCTCGTCACAGGGAGCCCGGGGCGGCGAAGCCTGGAGAAGTGGCGAGCACACGGCCATTCGTTCACTGGACAGCTGGGCACGCTGGGTGCCTAGGGCATGCCCGACGCTCTTCCAGGTGCCGGGAGTACAGCAGGAAACAAAACAGACCCACGCACGAGAGCTTATGTTCTAGAAAAATTCACGTGCCGCGGTGTTTTCAAACCCATCCCCGTCGCCTGGGGGCTTTGCTCCGTCAGGAGGTCCAGGCCGTGGCCCTTGGGACCTGGGATGACTCATCGCTTTCGGGCGTGTCCCCAAGCTCCTTCACGTCTTTGTCCCCCCTTGAGTCTGCAGTCAGGCTGGGCTGAGAGCAGGACTCACAGACCACGCAAGGCCATCTCCCCAGGGGATAGGGTCAGGCGTCAGTGTGGGGTGGCCGCAGGCCTGTCGTTCCCAGGAGTGCAGAGGTTACCTCTGCTCCCCGTCACGCCACACATGGGCCAAGCGCTGTCCAGTCTCAGGGAGGAAGTCTGCGTGGGTTGTGGAGAGGCCGTGACGTGGGCCTGGCCAAGGCCACACACGCCTGTGGAGCCTGCAGGTGGGCAGGAAGGGCACCCCTGTCCGCACAACAGCTCGGCCCTCTGGGAGACCCCACACAGTTGCATGGGGCCCTGGAATATTCCCGATCTTACTAGTTTCCAGTGCCCGCCAGGGCCTGCTATCACATTGGGAATGGATTCTCCCTAAAGCTGTAGGAAAGTCTCTCATATGGTAGAAGAATGCCATCCTATCAGGAAAAGCAAAGGGAGTCATCACATCATGGGATGGGAAGTTACTAATCAAGTTACTAAACAAGCTCTTTCCCTTGTCATCACATCATGGGATGGGAAGTTACTAAATCAGAGAGGCCCCACTTTTTAAAAACTTGCTGTGGCCCTGCTGTGTTTTCAGAACTACTTCCACCGCTGCTCGCAGGGCAGAGGCTGGCGTTTTGCACACCGCATTCGGCAGCTCTCGCCACTCGGCTCGCGGCCGCCCGAGGGCAGAGCCGGTGTCTCGAGGAGATGGCAGCTTCTTGGCCTTTCTCCCAAACGGCACTGTTACTCTTAAGCAGCAGCCCCTGCCTTACTCAATGTACATCTGATCCGGAGAAGAGTTTTCTTCCGTATGAAAATACCTCACATCGTCAGGAGCAATATGTGATACGATGACACAGCCCCCCACTTCCCGTGTCCCTGGTCTCCACGATGGAGGCCGGTGGATCTGGTCAGCGTGTCGTTTTGCACCTGTTGTGCCGTAGTGGCGGCGGCCCAGCTACGTCGTTCGCGTACGCCTCCTCTGTGCGCTACAGGCCGTGTTTCCGCGCTGAGCGTGGGGTGACAGTGAGTCAAGTTTCTAGGTGTAGTTACATCTCCCAGTGAAGCTCACGTCACACCTTCCCTCTGGGAGGCCACCGTCTTCTCCCAGGTCCACTCAGTTTGGGGCAGTTTGACTTTGCTCTGGATAGAGAGACCACCCAGAGCCGGCTGTGGTGTCCACTCGGGGCCTCGAGGGAGAACTCTGGGGACTACTTTGCCCCCTCCTGCTTCACGGCGTCATCGTGCTGTGTAAAAATTCTCCCTCTGTCCCCCATCTCCATCCCTGTTTCAGGCCACGCTCCCATTCACGCCCCACGCGGAGACGTGGTCCTTCTGCCCTCCCTCCCGGCCTCCCTGCCTCCCGCCCTGAGGTTGGCCTCGCGTCCTGGCACCGCCCGCCCCATCAGCAGGCGCGGCTCCCATCCTTGCTGTGAAACAGCTCTGCTCACTGACGCGCACAGATGAGCAGCCCCTCACCTGCCCCCTGTGACGCCCGCGGTTTCTCACTCTGCAGTGGCGAGGCCTTGGCTGTCCGCCGATGGCGCTTGTGGCGATGTTCAGAAACATTTATTGTCCTGCAACCAGCGGGACTCTCTCCTCTTGCTATTAATCTCTATGACTGTTGCTGCTCAAGTATGGCCTCAGCCACTGAAATTTATACAACAGGATCTCACAGGGCTTAAAACTCTACCGTCCACGAAGTCCTACTCTGGACATCCCCGTCGCGTGCCCACGCCGAGGGCGGCCACGACGACGCACTCGGGCAGAGGATTCCGCCCGCCCCGCGTCCCCTCTTCTCAGCTCCCTTCCGTGCCAAGGGGGACAGGAGGTGGTGAGCACTCTGTGGCCTTTCCCTGGGCGTTCCTCTGTAGCTGGGCGCTGCCTGTGACTCACGCAGGGACCTCAACTTGATGAGAGGCTGCAGAGGACCCGACAGAGGCCTCCAGGTGTGGCTCAGAGGCACCGGAGGTGCTCCTGCAAGGAGATGCCTGCTGCGTGGGGCAGCTCAGAGGGAATCAACCATCCTCAGAGGGGTCCCACAAAGTTGGTAAAAGAGAACCTCCTCAGAACGGGCCGGGGATCTCAGTGGTGACCCAGGGACCTGAGGGAGGAAGGGGCCTAGTCAGGGACTGGCTGGCGTGTCCGCCTTCTCCGTGCTGATGGCAGGGGCCCGGCCACAGCACCACACACGTGGGCCCCAGCACAGATAGCACATCGTAGAGGCTTACCCGCTGAAAACATCTTGTGTTCCGGCCGGGAAGAACGGCTGTGCGTTTCAGGAGGAGAGCGGCAGGTGGATGTGGAATGTTCCAGACCACTGTGAGGCCCACGGCACGCTGATTCCTTAGGCGGCTGGCGGTAAAAGGACACGTGCTGGCTCCCGCGACGACACGTGCTCTTGGCCTGGGCTGCTCTCCCCACACCAGGCTGAGGGGCGGTTTTTGCGGTGGTGTGGTGGGGGAGTTTCGTCCCATTCCAGGCCGTTGGCTTTTCCATGGTTTTCCGTGAAGGAATCAACAGCCCGGGTGAAACGGTTTCGCAGCCTTCCGGAAGACCCTCTCTCAGGCCCAGCCTGGGGGACAGGCCGTCTTCCGGCGGGGCGGGTTGAAGAGGCCTCACGCCCTCCCTGGTAAAGCACCCTTCCACTCATCCTCAGACAGAATTTGCTAAATGCAGTTCAAAGGCAATCAATACTTGCACAGAGAGTTTCTCCACCTTCTTCTAAACAAACGCATTCCTGAGGAGTTAGTTTATTCACAGATTGCCATGAGCGTTAATGACCCCCTGAGTCTTGTCCTGCCCGTCACCCAGATGGCTGTTGATAAAGATTTAGCAGCATGTTCTAAGTGTCAGGGCTGTCAGTGGGGCTGAACCATTTGACCAGAAGAAAAAACGCACAGGGAGCTATTGATTACAGCTTCTCGGTGTCACTTGTTCACCAGGATTTAGGTATTGATGAGGCCGCAAGTGAAAACAAGCTCTTTCCCTTGTGGGCTGCTACCCACAAGAACAAAGGCAAAGCTGGAGAAAATATTCAGCCGGCACCAGAATCAGAGGGATTCCATTATTGATCGAAAGGCCCCTTCGTGTTATTTTTGTTGGAGACAAATCTATGGGTTTGGAAGTTTTATAGCATTTGAGAAAGGGTCTGTGTAAGTGATGGATTCGCGTACTGGATGAATTAGATTTCACAGCGTGAAGATTTCAATGCAGCTGTGATATTATGAGCTTCGTGGTTGTTGATGAAAATTGCATTTCGTGTAGCACAGGCTTTAAAGGAGAGGGCATAGAGGGTGCAGACCCTTTGAAATGTCCTGAGGGCCCCAGTGAATTTTAGCAGGTTTCGTCATCTTGATAGTCTGAAACTTGCCACCAAAATCAGCACAAGCAGAAGCAGTGTTCCCATTTCCGGAGGGGAAGATAGTGTGTGTTTGGTAAGACACCAGTTCTCCATCAAAGATGAAGACTGGTCATAGCTATCTTCATAATTGCTGTTCCAGGCCAGCAGTCCTGTCATCTGCGTCCTGCATAGAAAGGGAGAAAGGTCCACGTTACACACTTTGTTACAATTTCATAGTTTGTTGGGCGAGAGGGAAGAAAATCAAAGCTCACTTGTGAAATCTGCTGTTCGGTAGGAAAACTGAATTGGTGCCTAAATGTTTGTAAGACTAAATGGAATTAAATGTCTGTCTCTTTATCAGTCAGAAACTTGAATTGTATATTACCTAATCATGTCCTCCCAGCAATTATTAATGTACTATTGTATTTGATAAAAACCCTCCGTCAGAGCAAACAATCTGTTCTGAAAGTTTCCCGCTACTCCCTCCAGGCAGATGGGAGCTGGGTGCCGCGGGCAGGACTCGGCGGGACTCGGCAGCGTGTCTGCTTCTCGCTCAGTTAAACTGCACTGGAGAGGAAGTCTGAGCTCACCCTCCCTGTGCGGGGTCAGAACCCCACAGACGATGCGAGTTACCATGGCAACTCTAACTTCTGGTCCAAGGCGGGACTAGTCTGTGATGTGCGGGAAGTCAGATTCCCACCTCCCAAGCCAACTTACTTACGTGCCAGCGCCCCCAGGCCCCGCCTCGGCGGTCCCCTGGGGGCAGTGTACAGAGTGTGGGGCTGGAATCCCCTCTCGGCCCCTAAACAGCTTGTCAGCTTGGGCCAGAGGCTTAACGTGTCCCGAAGTTGAGAGTGCCTGGTCTGGGCTCGTTGGAGGACACGATGTCACGATGTGCACATCAGGCATGCTCTCCCCAGAGCATCATTACTGAGCAACGTGTCTAGGACAGGGACTGGGGATCCAGCCAACCTCCTGGGACAGGTGCAGCCCCACAGAGGGGCACTTCCTGGCAGGCATGTGTATGTGTCTGGTGCCCAGCAGGTGACACCCTGCTCCACCCACAGTGAAGGGCCTCCGGTAAAGGCAGAAGTAGGAACGACCGCCCGAGGGAGCAGGGGGTGCCCAGATACCATGAGAGGAGGTTCCCCCCACGGGTGGGGTCTTTCAGGGTCTGCGCCCAGCTCCCCACCCCGGCGCCATCTCCAGAGTGGGCCCCGGTTCCTGTACCTGTGCCCGCTGCTATGACCTTCTTTGTGGAGCAGCCACCGTGATGTTCCCACAGGGATGAGAGCTCTCACCCCAGCATGCCCTGGGCCTGCAGTGGCCGCCCACCGGCGCCCCTTCCTCCCGCCAGGATGGAGCTACCTAGGATGAAGCCTTTCTTCCCCAGGGACTCCAGAGCAGACCCTTCCCTTAGCAGAAGTCTGAACTCTGCCGAGGCCTGGGGAGTCCCTCCAGAGAGCAGCTCTTCTCAAGCTCTGAGTAACTGCTTGTCCGGATCCTTACGCAGAACAAGCATTGGTCTCCCAGAGCCCCGTGCAGTGGGAACACGGGGTACAACTCCTTGTGTTTGGTGGCCCCCGGCATGTGGCCGTCCCTGGCACACTGGGTGTGCTCTAAGCTGTGTCCACTGGCTGCCCAGGAAGACATCTCCCATCCACTGTGGTTTTCAGGGGCCGTAATTGCATCCCTTTCTTTCCTCCCATCTTCTGAGCCAACTGAGACATGAGTAAAGGATGTTAGCATTATTAGGATAAAAGCTTGACTGGAGAGGTGGCGTGGCCATAGCCATAGCCATGGCAGGCTTTGCAGGAAGTCCCGCCAGAATTAGACGCCCCCCCGCCCCGTCCCGTCACTGGTCCCTGCAGGGGCGGGCGCTGACCATGTCTTGGAAGAGAAAAGGGCACCCCATGCCGTGGGGCAGGCAGTCCCCCTGCAGGACTCCACAAGGTGCTAAGCTGAGCATTCTCGTCCATTCTTCCAAGGGTGGCTGCTCAGGGAGTCGTCCTCCCCTCAGGGGGTTTGCGGGGGAGAGACCAGGCCCGGAGCAGCCCTCCAGTGAGGTCCTCCACGCGGAAACCAAAAGCAAGGGCAGTGGCCACTGCAGCCCCTCCACCCGTGGCTGTCAGAGCTCCGTGCGGACAGCGGCGCTGCCGTTCCAGGAACAGACCCCAAGCAGGGCTCCCGTGCGCATGCTTGGGACTCCTGCTGAGGAGGCCCCGCCAGAGAGGACAGGGGCTCCCCGCCCTGGTGGGGTTGGCAGCGCAAGTACGAGGTCAGGGGGAACTAGGCCTGTGAGTGGCTGCAGGAGTAGCGAGCAGCCCTCACGAAAGGGCCCCTCACTCCCATCGGCGACTGCGGGCCCTGGGGTCCAGTCCAGTCTGGTACGTGCGGTATCAGACCCCTGCAGGTCTGTGTGGTGCCAGCTCTGGGCCAGGAAAAGAAGGTGCCGGGCGCTGGGGGAGGCCCTGTCCTCGGGGCATCAGCACCCGGTCCACACGCCCGCCTGCCTGTCCGGCCTCCCGGGAACCAGGCCCTCACTCTCCAAGGCTGGGCCAGCCTTGCCCCTCCCCTGGGACTCGTGCTGCTGCATTGTGGGCCTCGGGTGAGCTTCACTGGGTACACAGAGCCCAGCCTGGGCCCGTGTTTCCTGGTGCATCTCAGGGACACTCGGCCCCTGGGCGACTGTCACTGCCCTTGGTCCCAGCAGCGGGGCCCTTCTGATAGTCGGCGGTTCTCTGTGGGCTGTGTTTGGACTTGTTTTCACTGTGAAGTGGCGCTGCTTTTAGTGGAGTCACTCTGTTGATTTAAGCAGGTGCCTGACGACTCCAGGCGTGAAAGGCCAGGAGCAGCCTTGTCTTCCCATTAGGGCTTCTTTTGGGGGGGTGGGGCGGGGGGAACCCTGTGGGACGAATGAGGGTGGGCATGGGCCGAGGGTCCTTGCTGGGATCAGTGGAAGAGCTGGCTGCCCCATCCCAGCAGGTGGGGTACTGGTGGCGGCTTTTCAGGTGGGAACAGGTGGAACTGGAGCTTCTCAGACTTGCCAGAGACTAAGGAGGAAAGCAGGTCCCCCCCAGTGCACGGGGGTAGTGTAAAGCCGGGGTCAGCAAACCTTTTCTATAAAGGGCCGTTCAGTCAATATTTTAGGCTTTGCAAAAGCAGCCGCAGGTACAGAGTACTGAGTGGGCGTGGCTGTGTGCCCATAAAACCTTATTTACAAAAACAGGCGTGGACTGCATGGGGACGGCCACACGTTCCAGCCTCTGGTTTGAAGGGGCCTGTGTGAGTACAGCATTCCCCGAAGTTTCTTCTTAACATCTTGGAAGTGTTGGAGAATTTTACGTGGTACCTAAACTTGGAAATGTCATTTTAAATTCTGCCTCCGTTTTAAATCCCTTATCAAGTGAAATTAAGCTTTCTCCTCCCCAGTCGTAGCATAAAGGGGTTCTCTAGAAGATGCCCCACATTCGCCTCAGGCGTTGGGCCCCTTCCCAGCCCACGCAGGATGCTCAGAGGCCAAGGGGTGAGCAGTGCTGAGACAAGAGCCTGCAGGTGGCCAAGCCCTGCGAGTTGGGCCCTGGGTCCATCGTGGTCAGGGGCCTTGCCCTGGATCCCGAAAGACCACACTGGCCTGGAGCCCAGCCTGACGGTGGCTGCCCCGCTGTTTTCCAGATGCCCATCCTTATCCCGTGCCATAGAGTGGTCTGCAGCAGCGGAGCCCTGGGCGGCTACTCTGGAGGCGTGGCTGTGAAAGAGTGGCTTCTGGCCCACGAAGGCGGCCCGGCGGGGAAACCGGCATGTGGAGGGGGCTCCCGTCCAGCGAGAACCTGGCACGGGGCCCTGGGCAGCGCCACCAGCTCCCAGCCTGCTGGCCAGGATTGAGTGTTTGTAGTAACAGCTCGCTGGGAGCACGGCGGGCGGCGGCACTGCCACATTAAAGGGGCTGGAGCCGTAGGGGTGCCGCGTGTCTGCTCCTTCTTTTCTACATTTTACGACAAAGTGAGTTCAGAGACTGGCCGCCGTGCGTCTAACTTGTTCCCTTCTCTCACACTGTCACTGTTCCATTTCTAATACTGTTAAGTCAGGGCTGAGACAGTGGGGGGCTGGCAAACATGAGGGCGACTGCCCCGGAAGGAGGGGGCATCCGGCGTCCACCCCCTGCGTGCTCCCCGCCTGCCCTCTCCTCTTGGCTGTTGAAGCTGCTGGCATGGTGCTGCTGGAGAAGAGGGGACGGGCCCTGGAAACAGGTGCTTACTGTGATTCTCCAGCCTTATTTTTCCAACCGCCAGAAAGCGAATGCTGGGTGCATCCACTGGGGGTCGTGTCAGTGGAAAGAAAATAACCGCTTCCCAGAAAGATTTGGGAAAACAAACAGCTCTTGGCGCATGGGCGTGGTTGAAACGGCACCTCTCTGAGGAATGGAGTCTATCCCAGCCTTTCTCTGGACAGAAGGTGACGAGGGATGCCGACCTCTCCTTCCTGACACCTGACGTCGAGCCTGGAAGTCCAGGGTCACACACGAAGGCGGGTCAGCTCTTGTCACCGACGGCAGAGAGGAGCGTCTCCAGCATCCGCCGGGCACACGGTCTGATACTTCAGTATCGTGTTGTCACTTTAGCGTTATAATTGACTTATCCAAAAAGCGTAAGGGAAACTTGTAGCTCTGTTTGTGGATAAATAATATGTATGGAGAAAATAAACCATGCCCAAGTGTTCAGTAGAATGCTGTGTCTTTGTCGAGGGTGCCTGCGACAGTGTAAACAGCCGCAGGGAGGCTTGAGCGGTTTGTGTTTGTCACCGGAAACCTGGGTAAAAATACAGCCCTGCACGGGTACAGTTTGGGTGTACTGTGTATCTCATGGTACCTTCATATCGACAAAAGAGCAGGTACCTAACACAGACAAACTAGGCTTTTCTCACCAGTTTACAATTTATTGCATCCCTTTCTTAGGTCAGCCAAGTTAATTCTGGATTTTTTCCCTCAAAAATAAAATATGACCATTTCCGCATTCTCTTCTGATCTTGGTCCTTCTCAGGACTTGGTTACGGCGGAGTCGCGCTCCTGAGGGAGCTGCATAGATGTCTGATCTTCGGATGGGACCCTGAGTCTCCCCGCCGCGACCGTCCATTCTCACGGGGGCCCTCGGCTCGGCGAGCTGTGAGAATTGTGAGTGTCTCCACGTGCGAGCAGAGGGCCTGTTTCTCTGTCCCGATGTGTTGGGAGGACGAGTGGGGGACCTGGGGTGCCCTTCGCACTTGGGGGCTGTGAAGGTGGTTGGCTGCGTCCCGAATTGTGTAAGGAAAGTGCTTTGCTCCAGTGACTGACAGTCCCAGGACCCCTCCTCTGCCCGGAACGGAAGCGCAGGCTGCGGCAACCGGCCCGGGGGCCTGGGTGCGGGGCTGTCTGTGCGCTTCCAGTAGAGGGCGCCACCGTGGTGCCCTGGGCGGCGCTGGGGAGCCCCGGCCCTGCTTCTGCTCAGCGACGGGTTTGAAAGTGGGGTAGGGTAGAACTCCGATCCAGATGCCCTGCTGTAGTCCCCGGAGCACGTGCCGTCCAGGCTGCCAGCAGGCGGGCAGGCCTCTCTGCGGTGCGGTCAGCCCTGAGGACACATCGCAGGCCCCATACCCTCTGCACGCGGGCTGGGCCTCGGCCTGGAGAGTAGGCGTCCCTTAGGGGGACGGGGGACTCCCGCTGTGATCTCCAGATCCTCAGGCGGCCTCCGAGCGAGGGTCCCGGGCTGTGCAGCCTGCAAGGGCCCGGCCCGCCGGCAAAGCTGCCCGAGGGGACCCTGCAGCTCCGTGGCCTGGGCGCCACCTTGGGGCCACACAAACCCTGCTCTTTTTCCTGCTTCCCGGGGCCTCCTCAGCCATCAGAACACGCTTGAGAGACGCCCCGGGCTCCCACTGGCAGAGCCGTCTCCCCAAGTGCGGGCCACGAACCGCTCCAGGGACAACGGGCTCCGAGAGGCCGCCTGGAGCCGCAGCCGCTGGAGGGGCAGCAGGTTTGTGAAAATGCAGGGGACGGGAAAGGCACAGGGAAACACGACAATATTTTCCCCGTGAAGAGAGATGTTGAAGCAAGGAGGCTGAGTCCTTTGGCCGCGGCCCCAGGTCCCCTCACGGGCGGGTTTCCCTCCATCCAGTGCCGGGCCTCGACCCACCAGCACCAGACCCGCGGGGCAGCCACTCGGCCAGCGCGTGCTGTGTTCGCCGTTCCCGAACACCCGGGTCGTGAAAGATTCAGAAATAATATTTGTTTCTGCGGAAGCACACATGTAATGAAATCACTGCCCTGACCACGCGGGAGGCTGGGCTGCGAAGGGTCATCGTGTTCTTCTCCTGGTGCTTTTCCCACGACGGGCAGGAGGGTCACGTAGACCCACTCGCTCGCCGCGTCCGAGGCTGCAGAGGGGGGGGACGCGACGGCAGAGCCTGACTCCCTGGCGCCCGAAGAAGAGGGGCTGGTGCTGCCGAGGGGCAGGGGAGGTGCGGGGAGGGGTCGGAGCCGCTCGGGCAGCCAGGCCTCTGGGGAAGGGGGCGGGTCCGCCGTGGAGGAAGTTGGTCGGGGTTTTTAACTCGAGTCTGCGCACAGCCGACACAGACAGCAGCCGGCCGGTGCGGCGTGGTCGCTGCCTAGCAGCAGTGTCGTCTCCAGCTCGCGCTCTTCGGGTGCCCGTTCCCGCCCAGGGCCTCGCGTTTCCACCCCGCATTCTTCCTTAGGCAGCGCCTCTGCTCTGAGCAGCCAGGCATGTCCAGGGAGGGAGTCACTGTTCCTTAAGCTGTTGTGAACAGCAGTGTCATCCCAGACCGAACTTCCTTAGAAGCGTCAGCGTGGGAGAGAACCGAGCAGGCGGGTGGCCCAAGAGCTCTGGGAAGCGGTGGCGTGGTCGGGTGGAGCCCGTGGGTTTAGGCGCTGCTCAGAGGAGCCCAGGGGGCGGGGAGCCCCGCTTGGCGCGTTTGTCCTGGCGCAGCCCAGGCAGGGCGCGCAGGGCGCACAGGCCCCGCTGGCCGCGTCCTCCGCACCCGCAGGCTCACCCGGGCTGCTGGCGCGGCTGCAGCTGTGCCACAGGCAGCAGTGCCAGCTCGAGCCTCGGCCACCGTGGGAACAGGCAGGACGTCACAGCCGAGTCGGCGCGGACAGTCCACTTCACCTCAGAGCTTGCCCAGGACCTTAGTGCTGTTTTGATTTCAAGCGGCAATGGTAACAAGTTATCTTACCGTGGGGCGCACAGAAGGCTCCAGAGTCTGTTTTCTTTTACTCAGAAGAGTTTCCCAGAAGACCGGTCGGGAAGCTAAGGCTTTCCCTGTGGCCTCTGAGCTGGGACGCGCTTGGGCCTCCAGGTGCCTTGTCTGCTGGTAGGTTTTCTCGCTGCCATCCTGGTGGGGGGTCCTGGGGACGGGCACTTGGACGCCCTCGGTGAGGATTGAACTGTGTTTGGCCTCTCCCGGCCCAAACAGGGTTTTTCTTTCTTCTTCACGGGCATTTGATTGAAGTTTGTTTAGGGAGCTGAAGTTCACATCAATTTTACCTGTTATCAGTTTGAAAGACCCTGAGATTTAAATGGAACTCTGCCAAGCAGCCCCTGTCTGTCTGTCTGAAGGAAACAGGGTGGCAGTTGAAAGCCAGGCCTGGAGCCTGGAGAAACTGCAGGACCCAAGTCTCTAAGTGACTGAGGGCAGCCGTCCAGGGTCCTTGGACGCTGTGGCTCCAGATGCGGACAGATGGACGGCGTCTGGCCTCCGTCACCCAGGTCGCCTCCGGTAGGATCTGTGCTGGGCGGGCGGGAGTGGACGAGGACGCGAGGACGGCGCCTTGATGGATGAAAGGGTGTCGTTAACAGGCCTTTAACGTTTCCCATTCATGTTTTTTTCACTGAAAAAAGCCACAAGAAAAATATTCCACGCGGACGGCAGTTAAGATTGATCCGAAAACATGGTGTTAGTGCTGCTGGCGCCCGCAGCGGCCTTCCCACCTAGCAGCTTGCTTGCAGCTGCCACTTTGGGATGGGGGGATGGTGCTCGGACTCTCAAGTGGCCACAGGGTACAGGACGGACTCTCCCAGTGGTCGTCAGGGACTCCGATGCGACGGGATGCTGAAGGAGGGGGCAGGATCTGCCACCCCAGGCTCCGAGCTGGCTCCAGGGAGCTCTCCAAGCGGCTCTGCCGGGCGTGTGTGTGTGTGTATGTGTGTGCGTGCACGTGTGCCTGTGTCTCGATGCCAGTCCCGGGGCAACGGAGGGGGGTAGCCAGGGATGGAGCAGAGGGGCTGGGAGCTTCACCTCTTCTTTCCTTGTTTCTCAGGTTGGGCCATCCCCCTGGCACACACAGCACTGCACGCACACACACATCAGGGTCTTTCTTAAGTCTTCCCGTCACATGTCACTCTTGTTTGGTTCCCAAACACAAGCAATATGTGTGCTTCCAGACTGGTTTGTTGACTTAAATTAAGAAAACCCCAGCTGGAGAAGATATCAGTGTCCAAACATTAAGCAACATGTGATATTGTGCAAAAAGTATTGCTTTTGCGTGTTCTGATCGCCATGACAACAGGGCGGAGTGGATGCACATGTGAGACTTCTGGCAGGAAGCACAGGCGCAGGTGCGCGGCCGAGCTGCGGGCCCAGCGGGCAGGTCTGGCCCCGGGGCTGTGGGCACGTTCTTCTGCACGGGGCCAGCCTCAGCCCCCCCCCGGGCCTCTGAGGGGCCTGTGGGCGGGGGGGTCTGGCCCCAGCTGGAGGAGCAGAAAGCTGAGCCTCAGATCCAGCTGAACTCGGACTTGTCCCCCCAGCTCCTGTGAGCAGAGTGGGTGCAAACACGTGGCCCATCACCCCGAGCTCAGGGGCCCCTCACGGGCGATTGTGGACCCCTGGAGGCCCGGGAGGAAGGGAACGCGACAAGGCCTGGCCTGACGGCCAAGGGGGCCGGCACAGCAGGTGTTTGAAGGCCCAGAAGCCAACAGAGCCTTGGAAGAAGTGGTGGCGGTCAGGACGTGGGGGCAGGGCGGCCACAGTTCCGTCGAGGAAGGTCGGGCTTGATGCGGTTGGGAGGCGCTTGACCCCGCTAGCTTCTGTGACAGGGAAGCTCTGCACGTGGCAGGGGGTGCTGGCCTCGTCTGCAGCCTCCGACGGGAACCTTTAATCTGCTGCTCTTCTGAGCGGTGGCCGAGGGCCCCTGGCTGCCTGTCTGCCACCCAGAGTGACCACGCGCTGGCCCCGCGGCCCCCGGGCAGCGAGGAGGAGCTGCTGCGAGGCCAGCAGTGCAGCGGCCGGCCAGGAGACAGCAGCTTGGGCACGAGGGAGCGTTCAGTTCCAGAACGTGTACTTTTGTTGGGATAAACTCTACGTAACCTGCGACAAAAGCAGTACGAAGCGATTTTAAATCTCTGGGGCCCTGAGAAAAGCCAGGTGCTGTGTGTGTCTGACAGCCCTGAAGCCCTGCCCTTCCTCTCTCCCCAGGAAGGGAGGAGAGGTGCAGCGCGGTCCTCGCCCACCTGCCTCCACAGCGACGGGGACTGGCGCCGTCCCTGTGCTGCCGGACCCCCAGCCGGGCCGTGGGAGGCGCACTTCCTTCCTGCCGCTGATCTGGGAGAAGGACAGCCCCCTGCCCCCCCCCAGGGAGCCCTGGGAGTGTGTGAGCCATCGCTTACTCCCGGGCCGGTTGTGTCGCCCAGCTGTGTCCCAAACACACACCTCTGGCCTCCACGTGACTTTAGCCAAAAGCCTGCGTCCAGTCTGAGCTGAGAGCCCAGCCCTGCTCACCTGCCGCGGGGCTGGGCCACCGTCTCCAGGCCGAGTGCCTCGTGCCTCGTGCCAAGCTGAGAACCACATTTATTTAAAAACTGCCTTTTCTTTGAGATTCAGAATGACACGTCTACGTATCACAGCACCAAGCGGCACGTAGCTGTCGGTCCTCTTCCCTGCAGACGCCTGACGTCAGTGCCAGGAAGCAATGTGACAGGTATTCCGCAGTTTCAGGCCAGTTGGTCTCAGATGTCGATGAACATATTTTCACAAGGAAAGCGTGGAAGTTCGTCGCGTGTTAGGCCTGAGCCTGCCAGGGTGCTGCCGGCCCGTTTATCGCCAGTGACGGCCTCCTCTTCTTGTCCCCAGCCCCCTCCTCGCCCCCTTCTCCCCTCTGTCGTCCCCACTACCCCCCAAGGGTTTCTCGCAGACCCCACTCCCGACACAGGTGTCTGTGGACTCTCCAGCCGGTGTCTGTCGTGCTGGTTCTGAACTCTCAGGCTGCTGCGGCCTCTGGGCTCCGTGCTGGGAGGACAGTGCCAGGCTGGAGCGTTCTCTCCTCGGTGCCCCTCGAGCTGACCCCTCTGTGCTGCTGTGCGGAAGGCAGGCGGCAGTAATGCCCACGGGTGAGGAGCTGGGATCGGAGCCCGGTTTATCCACTTCAGTGGCTGCGTTGTCCTGCGTGTGCCACGTGACCGCTCCACAGCTTGGTTTCTGTAGCGGATTGAATTGGGGGCCCCAAAGAGAGATGTCCACGGGCAGACCCCTGGGACCTGCGCATCTGGCCTCATTTGGGAAAAAGATCTCTGCAAATGTGGCTCTGTGAAGAATCTCAAGGTGAGATCATCTCGGATTATCTGTGTGGCCCTAAATCCAATGGCTACCTCCGTCTCAGAGGCCAAGGGGGAGGAAACCCAAGGGGGAGGGAGGCCCTGTGAAGAGGGAGGTGGAGACTGGGATGATGGGCCACAAGCCAACGTTGCCAGGAGCTGCCAGGAGCGGCTCCAGGGTCCAGAAGGGGTCTCCCCCTAGAGCCTCTGGGGAAGCGCGGCCCTGCCGACCCCTGGGTCTCGGACTCCTGGCCTCCAGAGCAGCAAGTTTCTGTTGCTTTAAGCCCCCGGTCACTGGTACTTTGGTGCGGAGGCCCCAGGACACTGACACGGCTTCCTTATCCGTGTAGAGGGGTGTGTGGCACGTCGTCACGCTGTCAGGTTGCAGTGAGTTATCCCGGGAAGCCCTTAGCCCGCTGCTGGGAGCGTCCTGCGTGCTCGGCAGGCGGCGGTGGTGGAACCCCCCGCAGGCTAGCTGCGGGAGCCCTGGGGATGTGTGTGATCTCAGCAGCCACTCGTCCACTTTGCATGGGCTTCCTGAGCGTTTAATGCATCAGAGTCTCACCTTGCTCCCTTCACTTGCCCCTTGACCGTCATTTACAGTGAAGCCTGGGGGCAGCTCTGACATGGGTTGCCAAGGCCGTCCCTGAAGTGAGAAAGACTTGGTGTTGCCTCTTTTCTGGCTTGTTGACAACGGAGGTTGTGGGTTGTTGCGAACACCAGGATGGGTGTGCAGAGTCACGACAGACCTGTGTCGGGGTGTTGCAGGTCCAAGCAGTGACCCGAGAGGCTGCCCTGTGCAGGTGACACTCAGAATGTCTGGCAAGACTCTGACCATGGCCGCAGCACTGCTTACGGACCGTAAGCAGCGACAAAGGTGACTCGCAAAGGCCACGCTCCCTGCTGGCCGGGCCGGCTCTGCGGGTCAGGGACGGCGTGCCAAGCTCAGCTCAGCCAGCGGGACGCATCTTTGCTCAGGAGCCACCAGGTACGTTTGTGGTACCAGTGATGCCAGCGTGGTGTCCTGAATCCACCATAAACAGGGCGATGCAGGGCTGATGCAGAACAGACCAAGTGGATCCATGGACCCAAATGGCAGGTCGGGAGTAGAGGAGGGTACGGATGACATCAGCCATCCCATGAAGAGATGTCCGCCTGGCTGATGGTCCCAGAACTGCAGGTTTAAGTGTGAGACAGCACTTTATTATAAGCTGGATTAAATAATAAAAAATGTGTAATTCTCTGCCTGCAGCGTTGTGCAAAGGATGGGCACGCACACACACACACACACACACACACACACACTCACTCTCCCTCTCTCTCTCTGTCTCTCTCTCCCTCTCTGCCGGAGGAGCAGGCCATTTCGTTATAGGGCAGTTAGGTAATGTTAAAACGTGAAATTCCCCCAAACAATTCCACTTTTAGGAACTTACTCTGGGGAGAGGTTTCCACGCGTATACAAGGCTACAGTTACAGGGATACTTGTCATACCATTATTTGTGACGGCAACAAGTAGGAAACTACATAAATGTCCCAAGGACATGGGTTGACTAAGTCATGATCCATCTGTACAATGTCAGGCAATCCTGCCACTAAAAATGGTAACGTGAGTCTGTGTTTATTGACATCAAAAAGAGGGCCTTGACTCACTGCTGAGTGATGAAGGCATGTTGTTCTATGAAACAGGTTTGTTTAGTTGGGCTTAAGAGTGTAAGACTGTGGAAGAGAATCCATCAGAGTATTTTCGTGGAGATATCTTGGTGGAAAGAGTTGGGGAGAATTGCTGTGTGTGTGTGTCTGTGTTGCTTTCCAGTGTTGTTAAACTTTTGTAGAATGTATGTATGTATTATACAATCAGAAAACTATGATCCATGTTTCTGTCTTAAAGATATATATTTACACATAAACACACATATGTATACATACATAATATATCTTTTTTTTTTTTAAAGACCATCTGTGGAGCGGAGTACAGCAATGATTATCTCAGCCCGAGGAAATCGTGAGTAGTTGGATTTCCTTTTCTGTGCTAATCTGTAGATCCTAAATGTTTCCAGTAGAAATGGGTTATGTTTGTACTTACGAAAGCACATCTCTTTCCTCTACGAAGAAGGGTCCCTGGCAGATGTAGTGAGAAGACAACGCTGGCAAACGCAGTCTGGTCTCAGGAGTGGTGTGGCTCGGGAGACAGCCCCACCGTCTGTTTACCAGAGGTCCCCTCTCCACTTGCAGAGCAGTGAGGCCATGCGAGCAGTGTTACACACTCCCTAACCGGGCCGTGTGGCACCGGTGTACATACGAGTTCGGCTCGGGTGTGTCTCAGAGTACAGAGTCATGGAAGGAGGTGTGGGTGAACTAGAAAATCAAGAGGGGCTTCCTGGAGGAGGTGGCGCTCGAGCGGCACTGTTAGCTCTGGACAGGACATAGAGGGCATTTCAAGTGGAAGGAGCAGCCAGATGCCTTAGAGCAGAGGTGAGCACAGGTGGCTTTGGCCCCTGCGATAGGAAACCAGGGACCAGCAGGAAAGTGGCCGTTGTCGGGCAGGGGGAGGACAGACACCCCTGCCGCAGCCCCAGGCACGAGGGGTCCGTTCTTGGTGGGTTTGGCGTGGTCACCAGTCAGGAAAGCAGTGCGCGGCAGTCATCAGCCCTGTGCTGAAAGGGGGACACCTCGGATTCCAGCACCGCCGGCTGCATGGGGCAGGAGCCCCTCCAGGCCTGCGCAGCTCCACGCCCTCTGGGGGCTCTCCCTCCGCCTGCCCGGGGACAGCGTGCCCCTCTGAACCGCTCCTTGGCCCACTGAGTGTCGCGCGGCACCTCTGACGTGGGGAGCTGTCACGGGACAGGACAGGCTTTCCGGCAGGAGAGAGACCAGAAGGAGGGCGGGCCCGGGAGAGGACCGCGTGGGCCGGGCTGGGGGGCCTCCTGTCCTCGGGGTCGGGACCCATGAGAACACAGTCCGCCTGGCAGAGCAGGCCTGAGCCGCGCGACGCCAGCCCTCTTGTCTCGGCTTCCCTGTGTTTTACATAATGTCGCTGTGTCTTGTTAGAGAGGCTACTGATCCTTAGAGCTAACGGTACTAACTAATTAGTGTAAAACACTTTGAAAATATAAGGAATTCAGATGAGGAGTATAATTGGCCAGTCCTCCTGGTACTGACACTTTCACTGTGTCTCTGACGGAGCTGTGGCCTGACTTCATCCGGGAGATGTGGTTGTCCAGGCAGGGGGCAGGCGTAAGCAAGACGGGCTGTCCTTAGCCCCAGATGGGACGCAGTGCGCCCCGGGCTACCGTGGGGCCGGGAGGAGTCAGCTGGCCAGCCCGACTGCCTCACCGCCCCAGGACCTCAGGGAGCCATGGGGAGGGGCTGGGTTGGCCCGAGGCTCCAGGTCGCGAACGGATTAGCGCCCACAGCCTGGTCGAGGCTGGGGGGAAGGGCAGGGCCCAGGTGTGGCCAGCCCCGAGGTGGCTTCGGGTACTAGCCGTGGCCTGCCGGTCGGCAGCAAACCTGTTTGACGTCCCCTCTCTGGAGTAGAGTTTATGATGCCACCTTGCACTTCCTCCTGAGGGTGCAGACGGAGCTGTGAGGCGCCTGGCACGTGCAGTATATCCTCTTTTCTTCTTTAAGAGATAAATGCAGGGTCTCCTTCTCAGTGGGCAAGTCACTCAGAAAAGATATCCAAGCCCCAGACCTGGACAACACTTGGCCTGACCAGTCCACCCCTGGGTGTGGGTTTTCCACTGGCGTTATTGGAGAAAAGACGATCGCGTGTTCTCTTTGGTGTGCTACTTTCTAAGGATGTGTGGAGCTGTCGGCACATCATTAATCTCTCTTTAAACCAGGGCGACAATATTTACATTTAAGATCAAGACGCTGGTTATCTGAAGAATTCCCCTGGAAGCTCTCCTCACAACTGGAGGAACACAGCAGCCAGTAAGCAGAGCCACATCCTGGGCCAAAAATAACAACGAGCTGGTCCCAGAGACCCAGACTTACCGAGGGTGATGTAGGTGAGGCCAGCGCCCAACAGAAGCTGGTCGGCTGCGGTCAGCAGGATGAACTCGGCCTCAAGAAAAATGACGGCCGAGCCACGCATTCGGTGACTGAGCACTCAGACACAGCTTGGCAGGTGTCTGCTTCAGACAGGCCAGCGACCAGAAGACATTCCTGTAAAGAACTGTTTTAAACAAGAATCTGTGCCCAAACGAAGCAAAGGACCAGGGCCCAGCAGAGGTGAAAAGCCAGCTTTCCAAGCATCCTGGGAGCATTCCAGCGGGTCGTTCATTCCGAGAGCGCCCCCTGGGCGCCCTGCAGCCTTTGGCTGGGCCTCTTCTCAGCTCCTGGGGCTGAACAGTGACAGCAACGCTGCATATGGACTAAACCAGCAGTCGCTGGGTCCCCACGTCTGTGCTGTGGAAACGACCTTCTCGTGGCATCATCAAAAAGCACTTTAGTAGATAGGTGGCGTTACCGACAAAGGCAAACTCTATCGTGCTTCATCCAAGCCGACGCCTGTGACCCTCCGGCTTGGATGATGTAGGCTTCCCCTCAACAGGAAAGTTACGTGTTGTAAGTCGTGAAGTCCAGGCTTGAGCCCGAGGCCTTCGCCTCACAATCAGCATGACCCCGCTGTGATCAGTGCCCACGCTTATCATTCCAGAGCCAAGTCTGGAGTGGGCCACACGTGTCTGTGCAAACTTAGCACGGACTTCGGTGAATGTTCCAGGAACTGAGAGAGTCCGTGAAATAGTGAACGGGACAGAGTCTGTGAGTCTGCATGCCATGACCCCGACAGCCACTGCGTGTTGACTTGCAGAGTTAACACGCTCGGCTTCTGACTGCCGTTTCCTGCCCCCATCCCCCCCACCGACTCCAAGCACACTCCACAGGAGTCTGTGGACCTGAGCGCAGAAGCCAGGCCGAAGAGTGTTCACGGCCCTGCTGTGTGAGAGCAAGAGCCCGGACGAAGCTGAGCGTCCATCCCGGCGGAAACACGCGTGCGCCTGCAGGTTTGTTCACAGGGTGAATGAAGTACTACGCGGCAGTGAAGGCGGACACAGGCGCGTGCTGTGACAGGCGTGACTTAGAAATGCAAAGACAAGCAAACAAAGTGCGGGGCAAAAGGCTGCAGACGTGTGATACTAGTTTTATAAAGCTCACGAGCCTCGAGGGATGCATATCGCTTTAAACAAACAAATATGCGCACGCACACATACAATCATATACACACACGCGTGCGCGTATATACGATCAGACCTTTGAAAAGACACGGGAACGTGAACGCACAATTGAAGTTGTCGCCTCGGGGGCAGAGGCGGGAGGACGAACAAGCATGGGAACCATTGCTGGGACGCGCTCAGGTAGGCTCGCGCCTTCCAGGAGGGCTCAGCTCGCACCTTCCAGCTCTCGGGCTGGCTGTGGGTTCACTGGTGTCCTTGTGATACTATTTCACGACCTATGTGCTGCCCGCATTTTCTTCTACTTTGTGTCGAATGTCTGCATCTTGAAAAACGCAAGCAGGTCCTTGAAGGCCATCGTTCTGTACGCCGTGTGCCTGTTTCTGGGAGGCTCTTGGCGCCGTGGGTGACTCCAGAAATGGTTCCCATCGAGCCCCGTGAACTAGTCGGGGCGGTGTCCTCCCAAGTCAGCAGGAGGGTCCCCCATGCGCACTCCCGCAGGAGGGGCCCAGCCTCTGCCAGGCTTGCGGCCCCGGGCGGCACGCACAGTGGGCGGAGGCCCTGCGGGAGGGGCCCCACAGCTTATTTACGAGCCGCCCGGTGAAGCAGTCTGGGGGGCCCCCAGCAGCGCCCGCTCCACCAGAAGAGCCACCGCTCCCGGGAGCTCGCGTCCCCTCCTGCAGCCCAGACGCTCGAGCAGACGTGAAGAGCAGGGACCCCCTGCCTCTCGGGGCTTTGGCCTGGGGATCCGCTAGCTGTAGGCCTTGGGCTTGGGAGACAAGGCTTGGCCCCGAGAGCTTTCAGACCCATAGCAGAGCAAGACACCCAGATAGGAGCGGCCCGCACAAACCCTCTTGGGCTTAGCGCACCAGCTTGGCACAAAGAGCTCCACTTGCCCAGTTAACCACAGGCCGGAGAGCGAATTTTCAGAGGAGCCCGTGGAAAAGTGGGTGGGAGCGGGAGAGCCGCTGCTCAGGAGTGAACCCGCGGGCCCCTGTCCTAACGGTGAAAGACGATTGGGCCAACGAGGGCCGTTCAGACTTAGGTTTGCTGGACATTTTCTCAAAAAGGAATCAAGTGACCCTGTCCCTTCAAGGAGAGCGACCAACAGTGTTTGTTACCAATGATAAAAATTTGTTTTTGAAGAAAAATGAGAATTTTGGGGAGCTTGCATCTGCCGCTGTGAGCTTTACGGCTTCTGAGTACTTAGATTTTTCTGATGAGACTGGTGGTGACGTAAACAGATGTTACTTTTGCAATACTATGTAAAGAAATGCGTCAGTATTTGGAAGACGTGTGTAACACAGTGAGCCAGTACTTCCAAATGACCGATGCATGGTGTCACAGACCCGGCCATGGGTCGGGGAGCCCTGCACAGTGCAGGATGGAGGGACCGAGTTCAGTGAGAGGTTCGCTGCGTGGTTTCAGGTCCTGCACGGCAGCTGAACTTGAACAACTCCGTTGTCCAGTTTGGATGCAGGATCAGAGAAGAATATCTGCAGTTTACTGAAAAGGCTGTGAAAATCCTCCCGTTTCAACTATGAGTCCATGTGAGGCCAGTTCCTCAGCCAAGAGGAGGAATCACGGTGGTCTGAAGAAGACAGGAGAACCAGCTGTCTTCCTAAATGCCCGGCACTGGGAGATTTGCATACGCAGAAAACAGTGCCACCCTTCTTATTAAATTTTTTTTTTTTTTTTTTTGCTTTGGAAAATAGAGATTTTTTAATTGTTTGTGAACTTAGGCAAGTATATATATAATCGAGGTTTTGCTATTTTTAAACAATAAATAATTTTAAATTTCTGTTTTATTTCCTAGTTTGCTGTCAATAGATGTAACCCAGGTATCTACTGTTGTGGCCTCAGTAGCTTTTCCGAGGGTAAAGGTGAAGAGAGCTCACGTTCTGTAAAGGGCTAGGGGTTGGGATGGTGCTGTGGAACAGCCCTGCTTCAGGATTTCATTCAGGAGGTACGTCCAAAAAAACGATTCCGCCCGGGTAGGCGTGGGAGCTTATTTCTCCATTAAAATGAAATACCAGGAACACGTCCCATTCCTGTGTCTACATTTTGTGCTGTGACATCCCCAAGCCACATCCCAGAGCAGGGATAAAATCAAGTTATTATTAAGCTGCATTATTTTGATGTTAGGTGGGTAGTTTACAAACCAGCTTTTATCCTTTTGTGTTAAGACTAAAACACCACCACTAAAAAAGAAATAGATTAAAAAAAAAAAAAAAAACACACCTGAATTGCAGATGGATGGAACTTCCAGCATCCTTTCCGTCCGGATGTTCCCTGAGCGGGTGAGGGAAACCGGCAGCTGTTAGCCAGTGATTCTGTGTTTTGTTTTCTTTTTCACTTCGTGTTTCGTAAGCGGTTTTTAACCAGGCCCCGTGAAAATGTATTATTGTTAGAAAACAAACCAAGAAACAAGGGATGGTAGTTTAGTACCGTGAAGTTAATTCTGGAGACCCCCGACCTTTGAGCAGCCATGTGGCTATTGATTTCCAATACCATGAGGTGGCGTGCCACCCTAAGCATGGGGTCCAGCCGAGTCCAAACAGTTTCTCCCTTATCAGTTGAGTCCCTGAGTACTTGAGCATTAAGACAACAAATGTCCACAGTTGACGGCATGTCACATGGCAGCTGGGTGGACGTGCCAATCTTCTAATGAAGTCGGGCTGTTGGCAAACACACCAGTCATCACATATTGAAGGAGGCCTTCTTTTGTGTATTTCCAGCACTCTTGAGTGCTTCGAAAGATACCAGTTACATCATTGTCTAAGGGCCAGGCGCCGAGGGAGAAGCATCCACTCACTGCCAAGACAGAAACAAGCGAGACCGGAGTTAAAAGCAAGCTGGGGCTGCGTTCTGCAGGAGGTGTCAGAAATAGTTTTTCCAGTTGTGCTCAGTGGAAGCGATACTCTGAGTAAAAAGCAGTGGCTCCAATGCCCTCATTTCTCCTGCAAAAAGAGGCATGTCAGTAATCCCTCGCTCCCAACTTAACTCGCTCCCTACGTGGAAGAATCGGTATCATTTTTCTTAATATTGAGGGAGGGAGAGCAGTCGATGCCTTTGGGTCTGAACTAAGGGATGCTGGCCTCCCGCTCATCAGCCGTGATGTGTGAAGCGGGTGAGTCATGGGAGACGCTCTTACACCCGGGCACACTCTGCCAGCTGCGTCCACCCCAACCAGCGATGAATTACGGTTGCCATCTTGTATTGATTACTGAAAATGTTATGTTCACGGGAAGAAAATGCCATTGCTTTAAATATCAGCATTACTCGGGATTTTAAAGTTATTTTTTTACAGAGACATGTGGGATAAAAAATTTTAAGCAATTGAAAGGAGTGAGGGGAGAGCAGAATTATTAAATCACAAAAAAATCAATTCTCAGTTCGGTCTGGCCAGACCAGCATTTCTCGACTCAGGTAAGTAGTTTCAAGTCAGACACGTCTCTTACTGGACTTTTTACAAGAATGGAGAAATTTATAATGAAATTCAACAAGGAAACTGGAAAAACAGCCAAACTGGTGCAGCAAAGTGGTGAATAGGACCGTTAGCCGACGCGCTGTATTCTTTTGGACACTGTGTGCCTGTAACCACGGTGCTCAAGCCCAGATTGCGGGAACAGGCTGACAGTTAGCAGCTAACTCAGCAGTGCTGGGTGCAAACTGCCGTCTTCCTGTGGATTTACAGCTGCCACTTCTGCTCCTTCAATTAGTTCTATGGCACACAGATGTTGCTTAAATGTTGCTGCTAATGATACTGCAATAAGCGTAAGATTCATGCCATATTTGGAGGCACGTAAATTTCTCAAGTGGCACAATTAAAGTGGAAATATTAGGTGGGGAGAACTTGGCAGTCTCTCCAACTTGGAAGGCACGCCCGCTATGCAATAATGGGTCAAAAATTCATTCAAGTTTTACTGCTGTTCCGAGTTTTAAAAGACTTTTCACAGTTGAATGCAAAGTAGTAAAAACCAGGGTATTAGGAAATGAGAATGCAGTTGTGTTATTCAGACACGACTTTTAATTTCAGATTGAAATCACATGCTCACTTTTCGGGATATGACCGAAGGGAACAGTTACAGGCTGAAGGGATGTCGTCTCTAAGGGTTGAAAGTCCCAAGTGGAGATGCGTTTGTTGCTGGGCCAGCAGCGGAGCCAGAGCTCCCAGGACTCGGGGGAGCGTTGCCATCCCCCCGCAGCTGGAAAAGCAGAAGCTGTGTTCTGGAGCAGGTCCCTCGCCACTCCCCCCGGCCCCGAGCCCCGCCTCGACAGGCCCCACACCAAGGCTGGGGAGATGCGCCGGCACACGTGCGCGCACACACTTTGTGACACGGGCGTGCCCGCGCACACACTCAGCCTGTGCCTCTGACACGGCGGGGAGGCAGCTCACGTGCTGCTCCCGAGTCTCCCCGCTGCCCTACGGAAGCCCCGTCGGAATTTCTCTCCCTCCTTTGTAGTCCTTTTGTCTTCACAGCATAGTCCCCTGCCTGTCGCCGAATTTTCTTTTCCATGAAAAATCTCTCCTCTGGAGAAGAGCTTCTCCCTGACTGGTCGTCAAATCTGCTTTTGATTTCCTCTCACATGGACTTAAAAAAGGCAGGTGCTTCTGCGGGCCGTCCAGTCGGCCCGTCTGCCTCCTGAGCCTTTGACCCCCAACCCATCGCACTTAGCGATATGAGCTGTCCGGTCGGTGACTCCCTGGCACCCTGTTAGGACTTCAGGCCACATGCTGGGAGGCGGGGACGTGATGGGGGGTAGTGGTATGCGGTGGGCCGTCCAGCACAGTGTTGTAGATATTCGCCAAGTACCTACTTTCCCCTTAAATGATGCAGACCATTCGGTGAAACCTTCCCAGGCAAGCCCAGGACTGAATGGTCCAGCCTTCAGGAGACCCCTCAACGTCTGTCTATCTGTCTCTCCCCTCTCCCAGCCTCGCTTCCCCCCTCCCCTCCGCCGGCCCATTGCTCTGAGCGTATAGCACCTGGATTATCTATAGCAAATCTTACAGATGTCAGGATTGCCTTGTTCTGAAGCAAGAAGGACAATGAGTTCCTGCTGACCTCGGTACAATGGCTCTCGCTGGAGCACAATATGTATTTTCTCCTGGCGGTGAAGAGCCCGCATGTAATTGATGGAGAGCAGAAATGTCACGGGAGCCTTTCTGTTGACACTGCTCCGCGCGTGGAGGGAAGGCTGGCCCGGCCGGGCCGAGCGTATGCCCAGGAACTTGTAATTTAGCAAGGAAGAGGTGGGAGAACTTAGGCGGGTCAGACTCCCCAATTCCTGATGAGCTATCCCAGAACTGAGGGCCACGAGGAGAGTCCGTTTGCGCAGATAGACCCAGAACCAGAGCCCGGCTGCCAACTCGGACCTGTTTCCAGCCCTTTACTGCCTTCCATGATGCTTAATGTACTGTTTGTATATGTTGTCCTTGCAGTATATTTGATGTGCCCTCATATATTTTATTCATCTCTGGCTTTCCACGAAGGCAAGCTCCCAGCAAAACTGAGATTTGTTATTTGCCACCATCAGTCAAGTGTCTGCGTGGTTGGCGCGATGGACTTGATTTTAAGCATAAAACGTTAAATCCTGCTCTTGGGGGCCATTTCCTTCTCTATCCCTGGCGTGTCGGTGGAGTTGTCTGGATGCTGGAGAGCTGGCCTTCCCAGAGGGGCCAGCGGCCGCACCAGAACTGCCTTCTGGGCCGGCACATTCTCGGGCCCCCAGAGGGGAGCAGCTGGTGCTTTTAGGCTTCTTAGGGTTAAACACGGAAAGGGGAAGCTCCTCATGGTGTAAATGACAGGCACAGATGACGCGAGTTTGCTAACACACCGACCGTGTTGCTCAGGGAGGGAGGGGGTGGGGTTGGCGTGGGACTGTCATGGTCCACACGGCCCCCGGTGCCCACGCGGGAGGTGGTACCGACCCAGGGCCCGGGGCTGGCTTCCCTGCCAGCGTCCTGCTGCCACAGCCGCTGTCACCCGCCTCCCATCTCATCTGTGGTGCAGAGCCTTGCCTTTGGGGCTGCATCGTCTGCAGTGGGTGTTTGACAGACACACACACACACCTCCTCTCCAGGGGCTGGCCTGCATCCCAGGACGGCTGCTGCCTGGGCTCCACCAAGTTGCACGAGGTGGGACGACGCCCAGGGGTCTTTGGGCCGCGAATCCCCAGGTTAACCCAGCTCTCTGTGACGGGCTCCTGGGCCAGTGCTGGTACCTGGGGTAAGAGC
>NW_020173770.1:1117778-1127651 GCF_003031525.2 Neophocaena asiaeorientalis asiaeorientalis | reverse complement strand
TGTCTCCAAGTTCAGGTGAAGGGGACATGGAGGTTAAGCAGGGGAAGACAAAGGCGTCCCCTTCCCTGGTGGCAGGTATTTAGCAGATGGGAAAATATTAGCAGATGGGAAATCAGCAGATACATTTAGATCAAGATGCAAATTTAAAAGCCGCCAACCCCCTGCACTAAATATTTACACTGAATATCTCGACTCTATCAGCTTTCTTCTATTTTTGATGAGCCCATACAACTGCTCTTATTACCAAGTCATGTGAAAATCAAGGGGAAAATGTTCCACACTTGAAGAGAAATTCATTGTGAATTAAATTTCAGCATTAAAATAGAAGAAATTTCCAAATTTCTGTCAGCTTTTGGACTTGTATCACAAAGGAGTTCACATACATCCTTTCATGTGTAAGTTGTTAACGTAAATTAACTGTGGTACTCTAGAAGAAAAAAATGTTTCCTTTTTTCTCCAAAATAGCTCATACGGAAACCTCTACTGTGGAGCAATTTTAAAAATGCAATTCAACCCCTTTATAATAGCAGTCAATATCAAAAAAATACATAAAAATTTTTTAAATCCCTGAAAAACATCACACCTGAGCCCCAGCAAACAACGCTGTCCATCGACCACGAGGTCCTGGACCAGCCACTTTATTTTCATGGACAGTCTCTCCCTCTGTATTCAAATCGGAACCATGCCTCACATCTGCACAGAACCTTACCAGCACTTTGGCATATGCTTTCTCACTTAATTCTCCAGGGCTGTGAGTAAGGACTATTCCATCCAATTTACAGCAGGGAAACTGAGGTTCGGGTGTAAAATTGTGCTGGGACCTGTAAGTTAGAGCACTGGAGGGAGCTTAAATCAGGCCCTTGGACTAAAGTCTCGAGCCTTTCACCAAGGCAGTTGCACTGGGTACTTCAGAGGAGCCCGTAGTGTACAAATTTCAACAATGGCTGTCTGATACATGAATGAATGAATTTGCTCCTCAAACAAGGGAATGAGTGTCTGCCATGGGTGAGGCACGGTTTGGGCTCTCGGGATGTAGCTGTGAGCAGGGCAGGTGGAGTCCTTGCCCAGTGGGTTTACATTCTGGAGAAGACAGTAGTAAAGAAGGGGAAAGCAGGATCATTTCAAATTGTGTGATGCTGTGGAGACAGAGTGTGCAGTGAGTGGGACTGAGATCAGATCTGGAAGTTTATTGTAATCTATCATCTCACAATTCTATAGATGGGGTCCAGATTCTGGCAACAGAGTGTTTGGGGCAGGTGATGAAATCTGCCTTTCTCCAAAGACGCCCTTGACCTCCAGAACGAATGAGCCTTGCCATGCATCCAAGGGCTAGATCTGTTCATTTGGACCGGGTCACTGATTGAACCAGGAGACTCAGAGTACGTGATAAAATTGGTCTTGTGCTTTTTTTTCACACTCAAAAATTGAACAGAAATGTGGAAGCCACCTACCTGGTCACCACAGAAAGCCAGTAAGCTGGTGTCTGAAGAAGTTACCCAAGTTTCAGGCCCTGATTAATTTTATTGCTATTTATATTAGAGTACGGTTACCCTAGCAACTGCTAGTGGGTGACTGTGGTGCCTGCTTCTGCAGCCTCAGCTCTGAGAGCCCGCACAGCAGGTGTCAGAAGGGCAGGCAAAGCACAACCCTCCTAGGAGCCCAGAGCAGAAGAGCGTGGGGCCCCTTGCAGACCTGTGGTCCAGATGGTGGGCAGTATCCCACAACCGTCCTCCAGCTCAGCAAGCTCCTTGGTGGCTCAGCTGTCTGTCACTGTGTTTCTCCCCCGACCCTTCTCCCTCCCCACCCTGCTCACCCATCTCCCTCTGACACTGCTGGTCCTGCCTTTGCACCCACTCCTCACTGTCGCGACTCTCCCAGCCCTGTGCCAGGTCAGGGCCTCCTCTCTGTGGTCACTGACTGTCAGCCACCAACCCCCCTCACTGGACCCCAGGCTCCTTAGAAGCAGGGCTGTGTGTCTCTGGGTCACTGCCTGCTGATCCCCAGCCACTTCTGTTTCTTTTAATCACCTTTTAAAATGCCACTATTACATACAGTATTTGATATGCCTTAGTTTCAACATTTCCTAGATTTAATTAGACTTAACTCTTGAGAAAATATATCTGTTTTTCCAGTGACTTCCATTGTAGCTGGAAAACTGATTCCACCTAAAAAGCTGACAGGAGGAAAACTTTGAGGAGATAATTAACTTAGAAGTCAGGCCTCATATACGGGGGGAGTGAGGAACCCAAAACCACTGTCAGACCTCAGCGTTGACTTCTCTCCCATTACCCTTCTCATTCAGCTTTATCCTCTCTTCCCTCCTTTAGACCTTCAGACTGCAGCAATGTTCCCAGTGCAAAAAAATACACACACTGCCATTATAATAATACTAAGACATTTTCTCTTTTCTGACTATATTTACATCTGTCACATTAGTGGAAACTTCAGTAACACATGTTCAAAATATTAACCCTGATGCCAAAACCTGACAAAGACATTACAAGAAAAATATTATAAACCATACCTTACATGAATATAGATGCAAAAAAAAAAAACTTTAACAAAACATTAGCAAAGAAAATCAAGCAGTGATCAAGTGGGTTTATCCCAGGAATGGAGGGTTGGTTAAGTGTTCAGAAATTGAAGACGGTGGAGTAGAAGTACATGCGCTCACTCCTTCTTGCGCGAGCACCGGAATCACAACTAACTGCTGAACAGTCATCGACAGGAAGACCCTGGAACTGACCAAAAAAGATGCCCCACGTCCAAAGACAAAGGGGAAGCCACAGTGAGACGGTAGGAGGGGCGCAATCACGATAACATCAAATCCCATAACCGCTGGGTGGGTGACTCACAGACTGGAGAACACTTATACCACAGAAGTCCACCCACTGGAGTGAAGGTTCTGAGCCCCACGTCAGGCTTCCCAACCTGGGGGTCTGGCAACAGGAGGAGGAATTCCTAGAGAATCAGACTTTGAAGGCTAGTGGGATTTGATTGCAGGACTTCGACAGGACTGGGGGAAACAGAGACTCCACTCTTTAAGGGCACACACAAAGTAGTGTGCTCATCGGGACCCAGGGGAAGGAGCAGGGACCCCATAGGAGACTGAACCAGACCTACCTGCTAGTGTTGGAGGATCTCCTGCACAGGAAGGGGGTGGCTGTGACTCACTGTAGGGACAAGGACACTGGCAGCGGAAGTTCTGGGAAATTCTCCTTGGCGTGAGCCCTCCCGGAGTCCACCATTAGCCCCACCAAAGAGCCTGCAGGCTCTACTGCTGGGTTACCTCAGGCCAAACAACCAGCAGGGAGGGAACTCGGCCCCACCCATTCAGCAGAGAAGCAGATTAAACTTTTACTGAATTCTGCCCACCAGAGCAACACCCAGCTCTACCCACCACCAGTCCTTCCCATCAGGAAGCTTGCACAAGCCTCTTAGATAGCCTCATCCACCAGAGAACAGACAGCAGAGGCAAGAAGAACTACAGTCCTGCAGCCTATGGAATGAAAACCACATTCATAGAAACATAGACAAAATGAAAAGGCAGAGGACTATGTACCAGAGGAAGGAACAAGATTAAACCCCAGAAAAACAACTAAATGAAGTGGAGATAGGCAACCTTCCAGAAAAAGAATTCAGAATAATGATAGTGAAGATGATCCAGGATCTCAGAAAAAGAATGGAGGCAAAGATTGAGAAGATGCAAGAAATGTTTAACAAAGACCTAGAAGATTTGAAGAACAAACACCTAGAAGAATTGAAGAACAAACAAACAGAGATGAACAATACAATAACTGAAATGAAAAATACACTAGAAGGAATCAATAGCAGAATAACTGAGGCAGAAGAACAGATAAGTGACCTGGAAGACAGAATGGTGGAATTCACTGCCATGGAACAGAATAAAGAAAAAAGAATAGAAAGAAATGAAGACAGCCTAAGAGACCTCTGGGACAACATTAAATGCACCAGCATTCTCATTATAGAGGTCTCAGAAGGAGAAGAGAGAGAGAAGGGACCCAAGAAAATATTTGAAGAGATTATAGTCGAAAATTTCCCTAACATGGGAAAGGAAATAGCCACCCAAGTCCAGGAAGTGCAGAGAGTCCCAGGCGGGATAAACCCAAGGAGAAACACACCAAGACACATGGTAATCAAATTGACAAAAATTAAAGACATAGAAAAATTATTAAAAGCAACAAGGGAAAAATGACAACATACAAGGGAACTCCCATAAGGTTAGCAGATTTCTCAGCAGAAACTCTGCAGGGAAGAAGGGAGTGGCATGATATATTTAAAGTGATGAAAAGGAAGAACCTACAACCAAGGTTACCCTACCCGGTAAGGATCTCATTCAGATTCAACGGAGAAATCAAAAGCTTTACAGACAAGCAAAAGCTAAGAGAATTCAGCACCACCAAACCAGCTAAAGGAACTTCTCTAAGTGGGAAACACAAGAAAAGAAAAGAAAAAAAAGGACCTACAAAAACAAACCGAAAACAATTAAGAAAATGGTAATGGGAACATACATGTCGATAATTACCTTGAACGTGAATGAATTAAATGCTCCAACCAAAAGACACAGGCTCGCTGAATAGATACAAAAACAAGACCCATATATATGCTGTCTACAAGAGACCCACTTCAGGGACTTCCCTGGTGGCACAGTGGTTGAGAATCTGCCTGCCAATGCAGGGGATATGGGTTCCAGCCCTGGCCTGGGAAGATCCCAAGTGCCATGAAGCAACTAAGCCCGTGCGCCACAACTACTGAGCCTGCACTCTTCAGCCCTTGAGGCACAACTTCTGAAGCCAGCGCGCCTACAGCATGTGCTCCTCAACAAGAGAAGCCACCACAATAAGCCCGTGCACTGCAATGAAGAGCAGCCCCTGCTCGCCGCAACTAGAGAAAGCCCATGCACAGCAACATAGACCCAATGCAGCCAAAAATAAATAAATAAATTTAAAAATAATAACAATAGAAAAAACAAAAGAGAGAGAGATCCACTTCAGACCTAGGGACACATACATACTGAAAGTGAGGAAATGAAAAATGATATTCTATGCAAATGGAAATCAAAAGAAAGCTGGAGTAGCAATACTCGTATCAGATAAAATAGACTTTAAAATAAAGAATGTTACAAGAGACAAGGAAGGTCACTACATAATGATGAAGGGATCAATCCAAGAAGAAGATATAACAATTTTTTAACACCTCACTTACACCAATGGACAGATCATCCAGACAGAAAATTAATAAACACAAGCTTTAAATGACACGATAGACCAGATTTAATTGATATTCATAGGATATTCCATCTGAAGACAGCAGATTACATTTCTTCTCAAGTGCACATGGAACATTCTCCAGGATAGATCACATCTTGGGTCACAAATCAAGCCTCAGTAAATTTAAGAAAATTGAAATCGTATCAGGCATCTTTTCTGACCACAGTGCTGTGAGATTAGAAATCAATTACAGGGGAAACAACGTAAAAAACACAAACACATGGAGGCTAAACAATACGTTACTAAATAACCAAGAGATCACTGAAGAAATCAAAGAGGAAATCAAAAAAAAAAAAAAAAAACCTAGAGACAAATGACAACGAAAACATGATCCAAAACCTGTGGGATGCAGCAAAGGCAGTTCTAAGAGGGAAGATTACAGCTATACAAGCCTACCTCAAGAAACTAGAAAAATCTCAAACAATCTAACCTTACACCTAAAGGAACTAGAGAAAGAAGAACAAACAAAACCAAAAGTTAGCAGAAGGAAAGAAATCATAAAGATCAGAGCAGAAGTAAGTGAAATAGAAATAAAACAATAGCAAAGATCAATAAAACTAAAAGCTGGTTCTTTGAGAAGATAAACCAGATTGATAAACCTTTAGCCAGACTCATCAAGAAAAAGAGGGAGAGGTCTCAAATCAATATAATCAGAAATGAAAAAGGAGAAGTTACAAGAGACACCGCAGAAATACAGAGCATCATAAGAGACTACTACAAGCAACTGTATGCCAATAAAATGGACAACCTGGAAGGAATGGACAAATTCTTAGAAAGGTACAACCTTCCAAGACTGAACCAAGAAGAAATAGAAAGTATGAGCAGACCAATCACAAGTAATGAAATTGATTTAAACTGTGATTAAAAATCTTCCCACAAACAAAAGTCCAGGACCAGATGGCTTCACAGGTGAATTCTATCAAACATTTCGGGAAGAGCTAACACCCATCCTCCTCAAACTCTTCCAAAAAATTGCAGAGGAAGGAACACTCCCAAAATCATTCTACAAGGCCACCATCGCCCTGGCACCAAAGCCAGACAAAGATACTGCAAAAAAAGAAAATTACAGACCAATAGCACTGATGAATATAGATGCAAAAATCTTCAACAAAATACTAGCAAACAGAATCCAACAACACAGTGAAAGGATCATGCACCATGATCAAGTGGGATTTATCCCAAGGATGCAAGGATTCTTCAATATATGCAAATCAATGTGATACACCATATTAACAACTTGAAGAATAAAAACCATATAATCATCTCAATAGTTGCAGAAAAAGTTTTTGACAAAATTCAACACCCATTTACAATAAAAACTCCAGAAAGTGAGCATAGAGGGAACCTACCTCAGCATAAGAAAGCCTGCATATGACAAACCCACAGCAAACATCATTTTCAGTTCTCAAAACTGAAAGCATTTCCTCTAAGATCAGGAATGAGACAAGGATGTCCACTCTCACCACTATTATTCAACATAGTTTTGGAAATCAGATGCAGAAAAAGTGTTTGAAAAAAAAAACCTTATTTAAACAACTCTCAGCAAACTAGGATTAAAGAGGTACTTTCTCAGTCTGATGGAAGACAGCTACAAAAAGCCCACAGCTGATAAAATACTTAAAGGTGAAACACTGGAATGCTTTGCCCCTAAGATGAGGAAAGACCATGTGTCTGCTCTCAGCACTTCTAGCCAAGGCTACCTGACATGTCAGCCTATGCTGTGAAACAAGTAAAATTCATGAGGGTGGGAAAGAAGTGAGACTGTCCCTGTTTGCAGATGGCTTGACTGTACCGAGAAAATTCCAATGAACCAAGAAGAAAAAAACTGCAGAATTTAGCAAGGTCGTGGACATAAGGCAAATATGCAAAAACTAACGATATTTCTATATACTATCAGCAAACAAATGGAAACAAATGGAAAATTTACAGGAATACTGTTTATAATAGCATCAAACCCCAAAATACTTAGAAGTGGGCTTAATGAATCATGTGTAAGACGTCTACATTAAGCACTGCAAAATATTTCTTAGAGAAATAGAAATGACCGAAATGAATGGAGGGATATACTATGTTCATGGATTGGAAAATTGTTAAGATGTCAGTTCTCTGAAAATTGATGGAAAACTCCAAAGTAATTCCAGTCATAATCCTAGCAGGCGTTTACAGAAATTGACAAGATTTTTTTTTAAATTGTGTATGGAAACGCAAAGAACCTAGGAGGGTCAAAACAACAACCTTGAAGAAGAATGAAGCTGGAAGACTTCAGCCATTGTAATCATAATTTTAAAAATTATTCAGAAATTGGAAACAACCTAAATGACACCCAACAGAATGGATAAACAATTCGTCATATATCCATACAGTGGAATATTACTCAGCAATGAAAAGAAATGAAATGTCTGTATATGCAGTAACATGGGTGACTCTCATAGATGTTATGCTGAGTGAAAGAAGCTGAACACAGAGGAGTACAAGCTTCATCATTTATATCCAACATTTTCGTGGAAGACAGTTTTTCCGCGGACCGGGCCGGGGGGTGGGATGGTTCAGGCGGTAAATGCGAGCGATGGGGAGCGGCAGATGAGGCTTCGCTCGCTTGCCCACCACTCACCTTCCACTGTGCAGCGTGGTTCCTGACAGGCTGCGGACCGGCATTGGTCCGCAGCCCAGGAGTCGGGGACCCCTGATTTATATGATGTTCTGGAAGATGCAAAACTGATCCACGGGGAAAAAATTCAGAAGGCTGGCTGCCCAGAGTGGAGTGAGTGGGTTAACTAGGACGAAGCATAAGGGAACTTTCTGGGGTGATGAAACAAATCTATATCCTGATAGGGATGTAGCTTAACAAATGTACCTATTATGTGTTAAATATGTTGAGATTTGTGTGATTCAAAGTGTATAGGCTTGACCTCAAAAGGAGTGGCAATTGGAGGGTGAGGGGCATAGAGGAAGCAAGGCAAGCAGAATGTTGATGGGTGAGGAAGCTGGGTGCCAGGTGTAAGGGACTCATTATGCTATTCTGTTTACTTCACATATGTTTGAGATGCTCCATAATGAAATGTTAGTTTTTAAGTTAGCACATACAATAAGAAAGAATGCAAGAAAGCAAAAACATTTTAATAAGGTCTCACTTCACGTACGAAACTTAAAATGATGTGTCTGCCCCCAAATATTTGTATTTTGTTTCCAAAGTCACTGATCTGTGCTGTGTCACTGTCTTTGGTCCTTCGTCCCTTACTGTGCCCCATCTCCTTTGCCAGGAACCTGTGAACTGAGATGGTGTCTGGAAACGATATGGGAGATAATCGTGCCGCTTTCTTAACATCTGTTGTTACTGGACATCTTCCCCAGAGGCAGGAGCGATGTCTTCCCAGCATTTGTTCACTGCTGTGGGAATGCACCAGCACCAGCTCAGGGGGCAGTGAGATGGGGGCAAGTTCTGTGAGGACCAGACGGCTTCCAGGCTCTTCAGGTAGTTTTTAGGGAAAAATATAAACTGAAATGATGCTGAAAAAAAAAATCAGCTTAAAAGTAAATAGATCTTTCATCTCCCAATCCCCCAAGATAAAAAGAAAAATGGGGGAAAGCGGGCTGAGTAAAACACCCACCGACGTGGGACTGTACACCGCAGAGGGTGTAGATTTATGGAGTCGAGACTCCCCTGCACCCCCGTCTGCTGTGCCATGCATCTTCGCGCAGGCAGCATCGGTCAGCGGCTACGAGCGGTGTGGCTGTGAGCTGCACAGCCTGGCCGGCGTGGTGGAGAACTCCCGTGGGAGCCAGCCCGCGCCCATGCCCAGCCGTGGCCCAGCCTCCGCTCACCAGGTCTCTGACCTCAGTAAATGGTTTCATACCCACCCGATGCCTTCTATGTAATTGGTGCATTTTAAATGGGCACCATATGTTCCTTTTTGCAAGAAGAGTTCTCTGGGCTTACAGTATTAATACAACCTACCGTTGTACTGAATCGTTTTATTTCTAACTAAAAAGGCCTTCCTTTGGAGTTTTTTTTACAATTAGGGTACTATTTTCAAATTGAACCCCAATATTGATACAGTTTAATTAGTCAAAGGTATCCTGACAGTGTTGGCATTACTAATATCTTGATATTATTGACAACAATACGATATTTTATATAGGTGTTAACATTTATGAAATGCTAGTATATCCTTTGTCCAAATGCTGGTGTATCATTTAAGGAATTAAGTAATGACAAGCTGTCTGCTTTGTATATCAAATAACCACTCTTAAAGGTCAATTTATGGAGAAAAAGGAGCTTTTGAAAAACAGCCAGGAAAATTAGAAAATGCTTGAAAGGCTTGAGGACAGCCCAGGGCCAGCCTGTTCTAGGCTGTGAGAGTCCCGCCCAGTTGGACCTGGGTCGGAGAGTGGCTTCTCACCCTTGACCTCAAGCGGAGAGACCCAGAGCAAGGCCGTGGCAGCCGGGGCCGTGCGCTGAGCCAGGCTTTTCAGGGACCCTGTGGTCTTCAGGAACAACCTGCCGGGCCCCACAGGAGGGTAAACCAGTAACGAGCACTGTTCTCTGTGTCCTGCCAGGGTGGGGACAGGCTCTGGGGACGGG
>NW_020173770.1:1084400-1117714 GCF_003031525.2 Neophocaena asiaeorientalis asiaeorientalis | reverse complement strand
GGCTACAGGCTGGGCGGCAGCTGGCTCAGGGCGGAGCGCCCCTCCCTGCGTCGGGCTGGAGGGGCCAGCGGTGCGGGGAGCGCCTGGGAGTTGGGGTTAGGGGTTCCTCTGCCCTTCCTGGATGCCTCGCCCAGAGCCCCACCTGACCTGCTTGCCCACGGCTGATGCCGGGGCACCGGGACTGGGCTGTGGATGGATCCCACTCCCAGCACGTGGAAGCCGAGGCAGGGAAAACGCAGGCTGTGTTCCTCCAAGACCGGGAGCTCGCCTCCAGCATTTCCAGCATCCCGCTCGTCCTCATGGGCCGCACGCTGCTTTGATCATCTGTGAGGACAGATCAAACTTATTTCAGAAAAGAATTAGCTCCAGAGTAGACGTCCATCCCCTAGGGAGAGCTGCGGCACCTCCTCCCCAACAGAGCTGTCTTCTTTATTATTTTTGCCACGATTCCTACTGTTTCTCTTTATTAATACAATACAGAACTTTCTTCAAGGAAAGCAAGAGGGCCTTAAGCCTATTTCAACTCTCCTGTTGACTTGTTAAAAAACATATGCGAGTCATCCCGAAGGTGCTGGCAGAGCCTGACGCCCTCTGTATGAGGAACCCCAGGAACTGCTCAGGGGGCACAGACCCCTCCCCGATGGCAGCGGACATGGCCTGCTCAGCCCCACGGCTGCTGTACGGGGGCAGGCTGCCTCCAGGGGCTCAGCTGCAAAGAGGGAAGATCGGGGGGTGAGTAGACAAAGCCCAGAGGGCTGTGGGGTGCAGGAGGCCCACCCCCGGTGTCTCCCTGGAGGCCTGCTGTCCCCCACACGCAGTGTGACTCCCAGTCGGCGCATGGGGGTTGAACTGAGTGACGGGGGGCAGGTGGGGAGCCCTGGCTCAAGCTGGAGGAAGTGGGAGGGGGCTTTCCTCCCCAGCCCCCGAGGTGGCAGGGGTGAGTAGAGGGGAGCAGAGGGAACGGAGGGCTATACCTAAGGCCTGTCGTGGTTAGGGCACGGGGTGCGCCACTTCACAGGTTGTAAGTGCCCCGTATAGTGAGCTTTGAAAATGTATCCCGCTGCGTAACCAACACCCCAGTCAAGATGCAGAACTTTTCACTATCAGGTGTTTGCACACTCATATCTTGTTCTTGGTAACGTTATCCACAACAGCTAAAAGGTGGGAACAACATAAATTATCCATCATTGGATGAACAGACAGACAAAATGCGGTCCATCCATAGAGTGGAATATTATTTACCCTTTGTAAGGAAATTATGACACCTGCTACAGCGTGGAAGAAACTTGAATATATAATGCCAAATAAAATAGGCCAGAGAAAAAAGGACAAATTTTACATAATTCCACTTATACAAAGCACCTGGAATAATAGATCCACAGAGACAGAAGGAGTGGTGGTTGCTGGGGGAGGAGGAAATGGTGAGTTAGTGTTTAGCGGGTGCAGAGTTTCAGTCGGGGGTGCTGAAGAAGTTCCAGAGATGGATGGTGCGGTGCCTGTACAGCAGGGTGGATGTCCTCGGTGCCACTGAGCTGTGCAGAGTGGTTAAAACGTAGCTTTTGACATTACGTATTGCTTACCTCAATTTAAAAAAATTTTAAAGACATGGAACTTCTTCGTCGCTTCAGGAACTTCCCCCCTGCCCCCTTCCAGTCAATCCCCTCCCCCACAGGCCGCCCTGTTCTGCTCCCGTCACCGTGGATTCGTTCTGTTGTGAACTTGCTGTGAGTGGAATCGCCCAGTGGGCACCCTTTGTTGTTGGGCTTCTTTCACTCCACGCGGTGCTTCTGCAGTCAGCTCTAGTGTTGCCTGAATCCAAAGCTCATGTTCTATTGCTGAGTAACATTCCATTGTAAGAATATTCCACAGTTTTATTCATTCTTTTTTTTTGTATCAATGCATTTTATTTCTTTTATTTTTTATTTTTTTAACATCTTTATTGGAGTATAATTGCTTTACAATGGTGTGTTAGTTTCTGCTGTATAACAAAGTGAATCAACTATACGTATACATATATCCCCATATCCCCTCCCTTTTGCGTCTCCCTCCCACCCTCCCTATCCCACCCCTCTAGGTGGACACAAAGCAACGAGCTGATCTCCCTGTGCTATGCAGCTGCTTCCCACTAGCTATCTGTTTTACGTTTGGTAGTGTATATATGTCCATGCCACTCTCTCACGTCGTCCCAGCTTACCCTTCCCCCTCCCCGTGTCCTCAAGTCCATGCTCTACGTCTGCATCTTTATTCCTGTCCTGCCCCTAGGTTCTTCAGAACTTTTTGGGTTTTTTTAAGATTCCATATATATGTGTTAGCATACGGTATTTGTTTTTCTCTTTCTGACTTACTTCACTCTGTATGACAGTCTCTAGGTCCATCCACCTCACTACAAATAACTCAATTTCGTTTCTTTTTATGGCTGAGTAATATTCCATTGTACATATGTGCCACATCTTTATCCATTCATCCGTCGATGGACGCTTAGGTTGCTTCCATGTCCTGGCTATTGTAAATAGTGCTGCAGTGAACATTGTGGTACATGACTCTTTTTGAATTATAGTTTTCTCAGGGTATATGCCCAGTAGTGGGATTGCTGGGTCGTATATGGAGTTTCCTTAAAAAACTGGCTCTTTTTTTTTTTTATAATCTCCCTGATGATGTGGCTGTTTACTCCCTTCTCATTTTCCTATTTGTCACCTCAATGTTGACACCTGTACACCTCTCTGTATAGTCTAGAAGCAATTCCTCTGTGTGAGTATATATGGTAGAAATATCTTCTCCTGGTCTGCAGCTTGCCTTTTCATTTTCTTAGCAGTGACTTTTGCTGTTTAAGCAAGAAGTTTATTACAGGGCATTATGTAGCTACAGAATCACTGGCAGGAAGTTCAAGGGCTGAGCTCCCAGGAACAGCTTCTGGGCTCACACAGGAACCTGGCCTGGTGGAGCAGCTGCTGCTGTAGCTGCCACCAGAGCCATGTTGCTTCTGTCTCATTCAAGAAGCCTGTGTTCTTAAACTTTTTATTTTGATATAACTTTAGACTTTAAAAACTTGCAAAGATAGTACAAAGAGTTCCCATATGCCCTTAACCCAGTTTCCTGTCATGTTAACGTCTTATGTAACAACGGTACAACTGTCAAAAGTAAGAAATTAACGTTGGTAAATACTAATAACTAAATTACAGACTTTATTCAGATCTCGCCAGTTTTCCCACTGATGTTCTTTCTCTGATCCAGGGTCCAGTCCAGACACCACATTGCATTTACTCATCATATCTCCTTAGCCTCCTCCAGTTTTTGACAGTTTCTCACACTGTCCTTTTCTTTCATGACATTGACTCAATTAGTATTTTATTTTGTCCTTGAATTTTACACCCTTAAAAAATTTACTAATTTATCCTAGTAGTTTTCTTTTAGATTACTTAGGATTTTCTCCATGTATAATCATTTCATCTGTGGGGCAAGAATGAGTTTTACTTCTCCCATTTTTATGCGTTTCATTTCTTTTTCTTATCTTATTTCACTGGTCATAACCTCCAGTCAGTGTTGAATAAAAGTGAAAAGAATGGACATTCTTGCCATGGTCACCATCTTGAGGGAAAATCACTCAGGTCCTTGCCACTGAGCCTGATGTTAGCTGTAGGTTTCTCATAGATGCCTTTTTATCTCATTGAGGAAGTTCCTTCCATTCGTTGTTTGCTGAGAGTTTTCAAAATGAATGAGTTGAATTTGTCAAATGGTTTTTTTGTACTTATCGAGATGATTAAATGGTTGTTCTCCTTGCTCTACTAATGTGGTGAATTACAACTGATCTTCAAATGTTAAAATAACCTTGCATTCCTTGAATAAGCTCAGTTGGTCATGGTGTATTCTCTTATATATTGTCAGTTTAATTTGCTAATATTTTGTGAATGATTTTTGTGTCTCTGGTCAAGAAAGATATTGGCCTGTAATTTCCTTTCCTCTTTCATTATTCTCAAGTTTTTATATCAGGCTTATACCGGACTTACAAAATGTGTCAGAAAGTGCTGCCTCTTTCTTTCTTCTCTGACAGAGTTTATGTAAGATTTATCTTATTTCTCCTTCAAATATTTGGTAGCATTTGCCAGTGAAGCCCTCTGAGCCTGGAGTTTTCTTTGTGAGAGATCTTTAATTACAGCTGCAATTTTATTTTTATTTTTTTTTTGCGGTACACGGGGCTCTCACTGTTGTGACCTCTCCCGTTGCGGAGCACAGGCTCCAGACGCGCAGGCTCAGCGGCCATGGCTCACCGGCCCAGCCGCTCCGCGGCATGTGGGATCTTCCCGAACTGGGGCACGAACCTGTGTCCCCTGCATCGGCAGGCAGACTCTCAACTACTGCGCCACCAGGGAAGCCCTCCAATGTCCTCTTGTTCTGCTCCCTAGTGATTCTTTTCCATCAGAATTGACCCATGTTTGAAGATCAGTAGCTTTCTCTGTCTTCTTTCTGCTCATAGAAATCTGGAGGCCCAGAATCGCCTTTTCATCTTGAACAGTATCGCCACCCCCCCGCCCTTAGTCCAGCTGGTAGTGCTCTTATTAATATAATTCTCTTAAAATTTTTGTAGGTCTCCTATGAGTCTTCTAAGCGTTTCCTCTATGCCCCTAGAAGCCACAACTGTAATTCTTTTCAAGACAGACCTCTCTCTACTTTGGACATGTCAGGATTCTATGAGACAATGCCCCTCAGGTTTTTAGAAGCCCTCTTTCTCTTGCTGAGAGGGTCTGTAAGACTCTTAAACGTGGTCTGAGCTCTTCGAGTCATACCCTTAATTCCGTCTTTACTCTGAGGCCATGTGTTCCTTTAGGAATATTTTGCTGACTGTCGAGTCTGAAAATGTGAAATCCTTTTATTTTTCAATCAGCTAGGTAATCCGAATTCTTTTACATTCTCTCTCAATTCTGCTTGCAAACAGCAGGGGTTTTGTTTGGGGATTTTTAAAGCTCATCTCTTCCTTCTTTATCTTATCCTATACCGACTCACCCTGTCTGGCTCCACGTCACAGAATGTTCATGAGTGAGATCGGTTCCAAAGGGGGCCTCCTCCCTGTATGGGCCTCAGAATGGTGAACACTGGCAACTGATAAAGTATAGTTCCACACGGGAACTGCCGCAGCCCTTTTCCCTGTGGGCTTCCGTGTCACGGTGCAGTGGCACCTGGGGGTTAGGGAACAAGGCGTGTGCTCTTCTTGCATCGCACAGCAGCTCGCTCGCTCTCGCCTCTCTCCCCACTGCCCCCTGTTCCTCCCCAGACCCCTCCCTTCCCTTCTCTTCTTCCTAAGGGAACTATTTAGTACTAACACGTCTGTCAGGGCCCCTTCCCCAGAGTGGAGCTGCAGAGGGAGGAAGCCGTTCAGAGTCGCTCCGGCCCACAGGCTCGAGACCACCGGCCTGGTCCAGCAGTGTGATGGAGGCCCCGGACGCAGCCCGGAGGCCTCTGTCTCCCAAGGCCCCGCTTCCTCTGCACAAGCATGGGTGCTCCTACCTTCCTCTGGAGTCTGCGGCCCCGGCCCCCTGGGAGGGCACAGAGCCCGTCGTAGACACAGGACCCTGGGCTGAGGGGCAGGCCTTGACCATCCCATCTCAGGACTCTGCACCTCATGCCCGTTCATCCTTCTTTCTCCTTCCAGCTCCCAATTCATTTCCCCACGTGTTACCAAAGTTAGGGGAAGGTGAGGGGGCGGCTGTGTTCAGAGGCTGCTCTGCTTCCCTGGGCTTCCCTGGACTCCGCTGGGTTCTGCAAAGCTGCCTACAGGGCTCCATGGGGGAGATGATCCCAAGAAGAGAAAGATCACTTTTAATATCGGTCTTTGTCAAGTTCGCTCTCAGCCAAAGGTGAAACGGGGTCCTCGGCGTCCATGCCCATCTGTGATGCTGCACGTGAGGCTCAGCCGGGAGCTGGTCCCCTGAGCCCTGACCCTGGAGGGGCTGCCGCCTGCATCGCAAGTCTGTGGCCAAAGAGTGCTGCCCGGAGCGACGTGCACCCTCTGCATGCCCCGTGCCCGCTCCAGGAGTACCTTCACGTGGGCAGCCTCAGGCCTGACCCCTCCAGCACCGGATGCCGCCGTCCGTGGGTTCTGAACACACGTGGCCACAGCTGGGCGACCCAGGCTGATCTGGTCCCCGTGTCTGTGGGAGACACAGCGGGCTCTTATAGCCCAGCAGCCCGGGGTGAAAGCTGCTGTAAAAACAAGGATTTTTCTTAGAAAACATCAATGTCAGAGAAGACAGAGGCGGTGAGAATGTTCCAGAGGAAAGGAGAGTAAGGAGACAGGGCAGCTAACTGCAATCCCTGCTCCTGGACGGGTCCTAGGTTAGAAGGGAGTGTGGGAAGGGCATTATTGGTCGATTGAAGTTCTGCGTCGATGCTGCAGTTACTGAAGTTGGAAGCAGTGCCCTGACCCCTGAGACACACCCTGGAAATTTGGGATGAATACCCACGATGCGTCCCTCCCAAGCGGCTCAGAAAAAATAGGCAGGAGATCAGCAACGATGCTCTCAGCAGGACGTGAATCTGGGCGAAGGATTGGTGGGCGTGCGCTACATGGTTCTGTTCCGCCAGCTTTACTGTCGGTTTGAAATTATTTCCAAGCAGAAACTTTTCAGAAAACTGTGTTGTTTTCTGAGGACCGGCCTGGGTGTCGAGCGAGTGCCCAAGGCAGCCTGAGGGGGCCGGGGGTGGGACCGCTGGGCAGGCAGCTGCCCAGGGCGCCGTTAGCGCGTGTAGATCTGCAGACCATCTGAGGCCTTTCCCTGAAAGCTGGGCCCATCTACCAGCAGTGCGCAGACACTAACCTCTTACTTTCCGTTTTACTGGCAAGGCAGTAGCAGGATATTGAACGGCGTGGGGCAAAGCGTCTTCCGTAAGTGTTTGGATCTGGGGGAGGCTGAATACCTGTTGTCTCTCCCCATTTGCTCCTAAGCCATTAGACACCCTTAACGTTTGGATTGATTCTCCTTATTGGGCCTGTCTTCTATTTGGTTTCAGGCACTTTCCAATAAGTGCGCCAAGTGCTCTGGGGCTCCGGAGAGGCACTAAAGAAATCAATACGTGCTCATCAGCATCATCGCAGCGGTTACGAGAGCCGGCGGCCCCCGAGCTGGCCCACCTGAGGCGCACGTCCTCCCGGGCTGTCTCCCGGCCGACGGCCGGCCGGTTCCGTCTCCGTGATGGCCGGTGTGGCCTTATCCATGCCTCGCTGTTAGCGGAGGGCTCGAGTCCTCCAGCTCCTGTCCCAGACGCCTTGAGGGTCATGGTCCAGGGTTGCACGTTCGTGTCCTTCCCTTGCTGGTCCAGACGAGAGCCCCCAAGATTTGGCCTGCCCCCCGGAGCCTGCCGTCGCTCGGGGCGGGGGCAGTGGCACGCCCACGGGGATTCCAGACCCGCTTCGGTCTCCGGGGGTTTATGCCAGTCCTACCCTACCTGGGTATTTGCTGGCTCCTTTTGAGGAAGGACTGGGGTCACTGATTCCATGAATCGTTCGCGTGTGGAAACAAGAATAGTCTTGACACCCGCGCGGCACTTGACAGTTTCTGAAGCTCCTGTGTGGACCTTGTGCATCTCACGGAAACTCACAAGCTTCCCAAGAGGCGGGTACGCAGACGGAGGCCTCTGGGCTCTCAGGGCTGAGCCCGGCCGAGCTCTGGGCCCACCTGCCCACCGTGCCCCCAGGCACTGTCCATCCAGACTGCGGGCCGAGGAGCTCCCCTCGGGCAAGCTGGGTTCCCAGGTGCCCCCGATCAGCAGCGCAGGAAAGGGAGGTGGACTTTCCTCTCCTCTGCCGTTTGTTCGAGCGGGAGAGCGAGCCGGGCTGCTGGTGCACTGCTTCTTTCCTTCAAGTCGCCGGCAGGGCTTTCCCAGCCTGAAAGGGTATCGATTAGCTTGTGATTCAGTGGCGTCCACCGAGCCACCGCCCCCACCCCCACTGCAGAGCTCACAGCGGTGGGAGGCGCCGGCTTCCCGTGCGTCCCGTGCGTCCCGTGCGTCCCGCGCTGCGTCCGGTTCCACCCCCGTGACCCACGCTTCCGCCCCCGCAGCCGGGCCCTTCCGGATTCCGTCACAGCTGGGCTCTGCAGACCTGTCCGGGGTGTTAATGGCCCCGTGGGGAGAAGGCGGGTCGGCCGCCCCCACGAGGTGGTGCAGTTTGCTCCGAAGTGCCCGGGGCCCTCCTGCCGCGCCGTCTCCACTTCCCAGGCCCATGGCTCCCTCCCGGCCCGTCTGTTTCAGGGCTGAGAACTTCCGCTCACCGAGGGCTCGAGCCAGGCCTAGAGAAGGCTCCTGAAGCCGTGCTGGACGTGGCCCCGCCCCCTCAGGAGCCGCGTGGCCCTCCCGTTGCCGCTGCAGAGTTGTGCGCAGCGTCCTGCCCGGCCCCGCGCTGGTTTGTCCATGAGACTCCGACTCCTGCTGCGCTTCACTTCCAGGTGGCGGGGAAGAGGCAGTGCTTCCTGGCTTCCTCCTGCAGACTCCTTGAGACGGACAGTGTCCAGGTGGGTCACCTGGGGGCGTCACCTCTAGGGCGGCAGAGGCCAGTGATCCCAGTAACTGGGGACAAAGCCTGGCCGCGACGCAGGCTTCTTGAGAAACAGGCCCTGCGCCGGCAATGAGAGTGCGGGTCCCGGTGACAGCAGGTGCTGTGCTCGCTACAGCCCGCGCTGCCGCTCCCATGCCCCGCGGCCTCTGACTCTGTGTGCGTGTGCACCGCCCACGTCTGCGGCTTCGGGAGGGCCAGTTATGGGATGCTGTTGACGAGACATTTATAAATATTTCATCTTCACATTAAAAATGTGGTACAGAAGAACCATTAGTAGCCGACAATAAGAAGGCTTTCTCTGCTGATTGTAGGGGCAAAAGAGTAAGAGGGCAGATTTTGACTGGGCTCAAGGGCAGCGCTGTAAGTTGGAAAAACATAAATGAGTGTTGTTTACAAGGTGGTTATGGCTCAGACCTGTGGTCAGGATCTAAAACGGGCCTGTCGTTTGCTCAGAGTGTGTGCAAAGTACAGACCGTTCATACAAAACAAAATGGATGGTTTGTTTATGTCTGGTGCCATTAAGAATGGAGGAGAAAAGTTCAGCCCAAGATAAAAAGCTTAAATCTTGATTTTTCCCTTCTCCCTCTCAAAAAAAATGGATTCCTTGCTCTGTAAATTATCCAGTTCTTGTCCTCGGATTGGCAGTTACTTCAGGCTGGTTTGGACATTGCATAATCTTAAATATTGATTCTTGTTTGACAAAAAAAAAAAAGCCAAGTCCAAGTGCACCAGGCCCTACCGGTCCACGTGGCCAGGAAATCACCTTCACCATAGCTCACTTCTAATGGCCTCCAGCCTTCCTGACAGCGAGATCCATTCCTATTAGAAAAGTTCTAGGAGAAAAAGCAACGGTTGGCATCACTTTCTCCGTCACAGCAAGCACTGCGTTGACTCCTGCCCACGTCTGACTCTCAACTGCCCCCCTGAGCTTTCTGGACGGAGCAAACCCCGGACAACCCAACATCCATCATCCCCTCCCGCGTGAAGTTCCCCGCGTCGCACTCAGAGCAGCCCTACCCAGTCGAGGGCTCTGCACACCGCGTGGCGGGAGAGGGGTGCATGCTCGGCCCTAGAGGCACTGAGTGGGTTCAGAGCTGGAGTACAGGCACAGTCTGGCCCACATGCAGAAGAAATAGTGTCCTTTTAGGAAGAAAATAATTTTCATACGGCAAAGCTACGTGGTGTGGTGTTTGCAGCTGTACCACCAAGGCCCCCAGGCACCGAGATAATTAGGGCTTGGGTTTTAGAAGAATGAAGAGAATGGTCTTTGTGTAAATCCATTAGAGTTTAAAATGAACCACTTCTCATCCCTGCTGCCACACCGGCCACTCAGTGCTGGTGGGGAAGCGGCAGACGTCACGCTGAGAACCCGCCCCTCCTCCCAGAGCCAGCAGTGCCACTTCCGTGACTAAATGCAGAAGGAAAACCGAACCGTGAAATACTGCTTCTGTTGGGCAACTTGTGGTCCAGTTTCATGAACGGCAGTTAATTTTTCCCGTCCTCTGCGGCTGCAGGTTTCATCGTCTGTCACCTAAGCAGTCAGCGCTGCGTACCTGTCAGGGCCATCAGAGGCGGGAGATCTGTTGACTCATTTCTTCAGTTGGATGCTTAAAAGGCCTTCCTCTGAAAAGTCTTCTAGCAAGTCCAGCTGCCACTGGCATTACATCCAGGACCATGGGTGTTTGCGATGGAGTTGCACGTTCAGGTGGGGCGAGGGGCCCTGGTGTCGCCACAATGCTGGCAACTGTCTCCCTGCCAGGTCTGGGGCCCCTTGCAGGCTGGGCTGGCCTTCCTCGTGTTCGAAGCTTTAGCCCCTCAGTGCTGACGGACATGAGGCCCGAGAAGCGGTGTTGGCTCGCCCGCGGGTGAGTACGTGTAGGCACGGGACACAGTGCTGGAGAGAACAATGTAGCAGTTTCCCACAAAGCTGAACCTTCTCTTGCCATATGATCCAGCAGTCACACCCTTCGGTAGTTACCCAAAGAGCTGAAAACGTGTCCACACGGAAACCTGCCTGGGACTGTTCATAACAGCTTTACCCATAATTGCGGATACTCAGAAGCAACCAAGATTAGGTGAATGGCTTAGTAAACGGTGGTGCATCCAGACAGTGTCATACTATTCAGCGCTGAAAAGGAATGAGCTCTCGAGATGACTAGATGTGGAGAAAACTTCAATGCATATTCAGAGTGAAAGGAGCCAATCTGTAAAGGCTACTTATTACGTGATTCCACCTATGTGACATTTTGGAAAAGGCAAAACTATGGAGACAGTAAAAAGACCAGTGGTTGCCAGGGACTGGGGAGAGAGAAGGGGTGAATAGAACAGGCAGGGCACAGAGGGTTTTTAGGCCAGTGAAACTGTCCTCTGTGATGGTGGCTGCACGTCATTATACACTTGTCCAAACCCATCAAATGTACACCAAAGTGAACCCTAACGTAAACTCTGGACTTCGGGTGACCATGACGTGTCAGTGGAGGTTCATTAATTCTAACAGAACGTACCACCCCAGTGGGGGTGTGCATTATGGGAGAGGCTGTGCTTGTGTGTGCTTGCGTAGGGAGCATCTCTGTACCTCCCGCTCAATTTTGCTGTGAACCTAAAACTGATAGTTTTTAAAAATAGCCCATTCACTGCCTGCTAATGCAGGGGACACGGGTTCGAGCCCTGGTCTGGGAGGATCCCACATGCCGCGGAGCAACTAGGCCCGTGAGCCACAACTACTGAGCCTGCGCGTCTGGAGCCTGTGCTCCGCAACAAGAGAGGCCGCGATAGAGGCCGGCGCACCGCGATGAAGAGTGGCCCCCACTTGCCACAACTAGAGAAAGCCCTCACACAGAAATGAAGACCCAACACAGCAAAAATTAATTAATTAATTAATAAACTCCTACCCCCAACATCTTCAAAAAAAATGTTACTCAAATATTTTAATAAATGTTAATTTAAATTTTTTAAAAAATAGCCCATTCAAAACACACGCCATTCCCAGCAGGTACTGTCCTACCCCGGCCATGGCCTCCAGTGCTTGAGTTGGCAAATACACCTCCCAGAAGGCTGGTCACCTTGGCTAGATTCCCCACTCTTCTTCCTTCCCACCCGGTGACCAAGCACATCTTCGAATTGATGCGTAAAGGCTAGAGGAGGTGGATGGGGAGTGTGGCTGTGGTCCCTTCCTAGTGGACGAGGCCGGTCTGTGCCGTGGGCATGGGGCCGGAGCCCTCTGCTCCCTCTGAGCTGGTCCCTGCATCACGAGGCACGTCCAGGGTGTGTCCAGCAGGGCCGGAGAGGCCCGCCTTCATGTGATACTACCTCCACCCCGCCTGTCTTTCCATCAGGGCAAAGCCTTCCCGGATTTAGCAGAAGGTTGACCCTCTGCCATGGTGTTCAGCGTTCACGCGTTCTGTGTTGCCCGTTTATGTGTCTTATTTAGGACAGATTGGAAGAGGCGAGGTCAGCGTGGCCAGCCAAGGCCGTCTTCAAGGCCTGCTTGATTTGTTGAGGGTCCCCTGAGGCTGTATTCTTTCTTCAGACTATTGGTGTCTGAACCAGATCATGGCAAATGCTGGTCTGGGAAAATCAGGCATGAGTGGCCTCACAGAAGGGAGGATCCTGGACGGCCCTTCTTTGCAGGATGTACTGTTTGAAGCCCGGTGCTCTGACCACGTGAACCACCTTCCAGCCCAGTTCCAAACCAGCTGCTCAGGAGCGGCCACACGCGCAGCCAGGAGGCGCCACCTAGATGCTGAAAAGTAGACGTGGGTACCTGAGGCGCTGCCGTCTCCTGCCTGGGTGGCCAGCAGGCCCCTGCACGTCTCCCGGTACAGAGGTGTCCCTCAAATGGGCGGTGGACAGTGGCGATGGGACCGCTACCCAGAAGACTCCACCAGAGGCGGGAGGGAGCTATCAAAGTACTAGAATAAAATATAAGAAAAATTTGCTTGTAAATCCTAGGACGGGGAACATCATCAGAAGCAAAGAACCAGAAACCAGAAACGTGGCGGGGGCAGGGACAGAGAGGGAGAGAAGCCCAGAGCAAAGCCGATGACTTAGAGAAGGTATTTGGGACATATAAATAGGCAAAGAGGTAAAAGCCATAAAATACAAAGAGCTCCTGCAAGTTAATAAGAAAAAGACAGCCCAATAGAAAAGAATGAGCAAATGATACGAACAGGCACTTCACAGAAGAAATACAAATGGTGCAGAAATACATGAAGATACACTAACCCTACTAGTAACTAGAGCAGTGCCGTTACTATAGTAACTAGAGCAGTGCCGTTAAAGCAGTAAGGCAACATCGTTACCAATTGTAGTAGCAAAAGTTCTGACCGATAACAGCGTCCCTGGAATACACGTCTGTCAGAAGCAGTAGATGTTTGTCTCTGATTCACAGCTATATTCCTAGCACCTAGAACAGTGCCAGGCACCTAATAGGCATGCAATAAATTTTTAAATGTTTTTTAATTGCTAAAATATACATAACATTTACCATTTTAACCATTTCTAAGAGTACAGCGCAGTGGCAGTCAGCATTCACATTGCTGTGCAACCTTCACCACTATCCATCTCCAGACTTTTTCATCTTGCAAACCTGGAACTCTGTCCCCGTTAAACACTGACTCCGCATTCCCCTCCCCAGCCCCTGGCCCCATCATCTACTTTCTGTTTCTATAAATTTGACTCATCGGGGTTCCTCATATGAGTGGAATCATAAACTATTTGTCCTTTTATGACAATAAATATTTCTAAATGCAGGCAGGAATGAATTATTTATTATGGGTAAAGGTGTGGTGAAATAGATATTTTCGGTTTCCATCTATTTTTTCCAGTTTTATTGAGGTATAATTGACATACAATGTTGTGTAAGTTTAAGGTGTATAACCACGATTTGATACATGTATATGTTGTGAAATACTACCACAATGAGTTTAGTTAACATCTATCACTTCACACAGTCACAAAAAATATTTTTTCCTTATGATGCAAACTTTTAAGATCTACTCTCTTAGCAGCTTTCACATATACAAAATGGTTGTGTTAGCCATAGTCAACATGTTGTACATTACATCCCCAGAACTTATTTGTCTTATAGCTTACAAAATGCAACTTTGTACCATTTGACCACCTTCATCCAACTCCCCCAGCCCTCCACCTCTGGCAAGACAAATCTGCTCCGTTTCTATGAGTTTGGTCACATCTAAGGGAGATCATATAGTATTTGTCTTTCTCTGTCTAACTTATTTCACTTAGTGTAAGGCCCTCAAGCTCCATCCGTATTGTCACAAAGGGCAGGATTTCCTTACTTTTTATGGCTGAATAGTTCCATTATTCCATTATATATTTATACTGGATTACTGTAATGAAATACTAGTATTCCATTATATAGATACCGATCTATCTTACATTTCCATCTTATATATATGTTATATGTATATATGTATGTACGTATCTCACGTTCCCATTTATATGTATTTTTCCCATTATGTTCTTAATTTGTTCACCTGTCGTTGGACACTTTTACCTTGTTCCCAGGTCTTGGCTGTTGTAAATAATGTGACAGTGAACATGGGAGTGCAGTTATCTCTTCAGAACAGTGACTTCTCTTCCTTTAGATATGTATCCAGAAGTGAAAATGCTAGATCATATGGTAGCTCTATTTTCAGTTCTTTGAGGAACCTCCATACTGTCCTCCACAATGGCTGCACCAATTTACATTCCCACCAACAGTGCTCAAGGCTTCCCTTCTGTCCACATCCTCACCGGCATTTGTTATCGCCTGTCTTTCTGATGATGGCCAATCTGAGAGGTGTGAGGGGACACCTCATTGTGGTTTCGATTTGCATTTTCCTGATGATTAGTAATGTCGAGCATCTTTTCATGTATCCATCGGCCATTTGAGTATTTTCTTTGGAAAAATGTCTGTTTAACTCCTTGGTCCACGTTTTAATTGTAGTATTTGGGAGGGGACTGCTATTGAGTTTTATGAATTCCTCATATATTTTGGATATTAACCCCTTATCAGATGTGTTTGCAAACATTTTCTTCCATTCCGTAGGTTGTCTTTTCACTTTGTTGATAATTTCTTTTGATGTACAGAAGCTTTTTAGTTTGATGTCGTCCCACTTGTTTATTTTTTACTTTGTTGATTGTGCTTTAGGTGTCATATCCAAAAAACCGTTGCCAACACCCATGTCAAGGAAATTTTCCCTATGTTTTCTTCTAGGAGTTTTATGGTTTCTGGTCTTACATTTTAAGTCTTCAATGCATTTTGAGTTAATTTTTGTGAGTGGTATAATTTAGAGGTCTAGTTTCATTCTTTTACATGAGAATTTCCAGTTTTCCAGCACCATTTATTGGAGAGGCTGTCTTTTCCCCATCATATATTCTTAGGTCCTTTCTCATAAATTAATTGACCACATATATGCATGGGTTTATTTCTGGGCTGTCTATGCTGCTCCATTGATGTCTGTGTTTGTTTTTAATGCCATTACCATACTCTTGATTACTATGGCTTTGTAATATAGTTTGAAATCAGGGCACGTGATACCTCCAGCTTTGTTCTTCTTTCTCAAGACTGCTTGGCTATTTGAGGTCTTTTACCTATACACATTTTAGGATTTTTTTTTCTATTTATTTCTGTGAAAAAAAAATGCTATTGAAATCTTGATAGTGACATTTAACCTATAGATGGCTTTGGGTAGTATGGACATTTTAACAATATTAATTCTTCCAGTGCATGAACACAGGATATTTTCCCACCTATTTATGTCTTCTTCACTTTCTCTCATCAATATCTTAATAGCTTTTAGTGTAGAGATCTTTCACCTCCTTGGTTTCATTTATTCCTACGTATTTTATTGGTTTTGATGAGATTGTTTTATTTATTTATTTTTCAGATAATTCATTGTTAGTTTACAGAAATGCTACTCATTTTTGTGTGTTGATTTTGTATTCTGCAATTTTACGGAATTTGTTGATTAGCTCTAACAGAATTTCAGTGGGGTCTTTAGGGTTTCCTATATATAAAATCATGTCATCTGCAGATAGAGACATTTTCACTTCCTTTTTTTTTCCCAATTCTGGTGCCTTTTTTCTTTTTCTTGCCTGATTGCTGTGGCTTGGACTGCCAGAAATAGATATTTTCTTATGTGTTGGTGATTGAGAGTATTTGGCAATACCGATCCAGATTTAAAGTTCATTTAAAAAGTGAACCAACCTCTGAAAAGGCTGTTCCATTTCCAGAGCTACCCATGGGTCAGAAGATGCCTTCATGTTCCTGCATTGAAGCCCAATTTCACCCTGTGGCCAATCCTGTCATAGATATGAATATACCTCATATTATCAATGAACCACTGGAAACTACTTCCTTCTGATACTTTGTTATATAGAAAAATTAAATTTTATAAAGGTAAAAAATAAAAAGTGAACCAACAGTACCACTTCAGGGACTGCTCCATGCAGAAATACTGATACGTGCACAAAGACATAGATACAAGAATGTTCTCTGTTAGTTTCTTATGTAAACTTGTTATTGAAGTATAACGTTATTACTAAGAAACTCAAGAACCATAAGCATTGAGCTCTGTGGCTTTGTACAAAGTAAGCATAGCAGAATCCCTTGTACTACCCCACCCAAGGGAACCTCAGTTCTGACCTTTCACACCACTGACTGACATTTTGCCCTTTTGAACTTTATATGAATGGACATCAGATGATGTGTTCTCTTTTGTGCCTGGCTTCTTTCAGTTGACATGACGTTAGTGAGAGTCATCCAAGTGAATGCACATAGTGATGGAAGATTTATTCTCACTGTTGTATAGAATATTTATATTGTGTGAATGTGCCACAATTATACTTACTTGTTTTGCTCCTGATGGAGGTGTTTCCAGTTTGGGGCTGTTAAAAATAGTGCTGCTCAGGGAAATTTCGGGAGGCGACGGATACCTTGGTTATAGTGATGGTTTCACAGACACGTGCATATATCCAAACTCATCAAATCATGTACATTAAATGTGTGCATATTGTGTACATCAGTTATACCTCAGTAAAGGTGTTACAATAGTGCTGCTGTTAACATTGCCGTTGGTGTGTTTTAGTGAGTGTATGTGCACATTTCTGTGGGCGTGTGCCTAGCAGTGGGGTTGCTGAGTTGTAACCTTCAGTATTCAGTAGATAAGTGTCTACCGTAGTATGTGTACCAATTTACACTCCCGCCAGCAGTGCGTGAGAGTTCCCATTGATGCATGTATTCCCCAAAGCAAGACATTGTCTGTACTTTCATAATTAGCCATTCTGGTGGAGGTGTAGTAGTATCGCTTTGTGGTTTAATTTTCTTTTTCCTGATGGTTAATGAAGTTTAGCATCTTTTTTAAATTTATTGGCCATGTGAATATCCGGTTTTTGTGAATTGCCTTTTCAAGTCTTCTGTCCATTTTTCTATTAAGCCGTCTGCTTCTACTTACTGATGTTCTTTATATTCTGATATGAGTTCTTTGTCAGTTATACATCTTGCAAATATCTTCTTCCACTCTGTGGCTTGCCTTTTTATTCTGTTAAAGGTATCATTTTGAAGAACAGAATTTCTTAATTTTAATGTAGTCAAATTTATCAGTTTTTTATTTTATGGTTGAAGGTTTTGTGTCCTGCTTAGTATATCTCTGCTTGTCACAAGCTTATAAAGATATTCTCCTGTGTTTTCGTCTAAAAATGCTGTTGTTTTATCTTTCACATTTAGCTACAGATCTGTGTGGACTTGATTTTTGTGTGGTGTCTGAGGTAGGGGGTCAAGGTTTATTTTGTTCGGGAGACAGAGCCAGTTGACTCAGTACCACATGTTGACCCAACCTCAGTTTGTCACATGGGTGGTTCTGTTACTGGACTTTTGATGTATCCTTGCACCAATAACACACTGCATCAGTTATTAGTTTGAAAATAAGCCTTGATAGCTGATGGTCTAAGTTTGCCAGTTTTATGTTTCTTCAAGATTACCTTGATTATCCTTGACCCTCTGCATGTCTGCATAAATTTTATAATCAGCTTGTTAATTTCCACAAAAGTACACCTGCTGATATTTTTATTGTGTTTAATCTACAGATGAATTTTGGGAGAATTTACCTCTTTATACTACTGAGTTTTTTTAAACCCATGAATATAATATATATCCCTGTAATTATTTAGACCTTTTAATCTTTTCTCCATTATGTTTTGTGGTTTTCAGTGTACCAGTTTTGAACAACTTTTAAAAATAATACCTTTAAATTGTTTTCAGTGTATACTTTTTGTTGCTATAGCGTTGTTTTCAGTAGCAAAGAATAGGAACGTTTTCAGCAGGGGGCTGGTTAAATAGGTGTGCTTTCATCTCTACAGCAGAGTTCTCTTCAGCCACTGGAAAGAACGGGTTGGATCCCCGTGTGCACCGTCGGGGAAGGTTATTGAGGGAATGCTGTGTAGAGCAATATGAAAATGATGATCCGTGTTAGGGGTTGTTTTTTTTTTTTATAATTACATGGAAATGTCTATTTCTAAAGTCCTTAGAACAAGGTCTAAAAAAGAGTGACAGCCCATTGGTAAAAATGTATCTACTTGGCAAGAGGAGAGGTTTAGGCAAAGCTGGGATAAAGGAGGATTAACCTTGTCTTCCCAACCCATGTTCATTGCTTTTATTTTCACAATAAGCCTGGATTACAAGAAAGCAAGAAAAAATGGATTATTATCTACTTAATGCCTGTCTCGCGTTGGCCCAGGACCTGGACCACAGTGAGGCCTCCACAAACTCTGGGGCCCATTTGGCCCCAGGGAGGCTGTAGGTCTGACTCAGGAGTTCTTTTCTTGTTGTTCTGTTACTTTGAAGAGTGTATATTATAAACTAACACAAAACCTGTGCTCTATGGAGCAAAACTCTACTAGATAATGAAGAAAACTGAATTCTCAGCAGGCCAACTTGGACCCATATTAAATCACATATCCTGAGCATAGAAGCAGGTGCCGCAGTCCAGGGTTCTTTTCTCTCTTCTGTGCTGTGGACCCCTGTGTCAGCCTGGCGAAACCCCTACACCCCTTTCTCAGAACTATGTTTTTAAATATGTAAAATAAAACACATGCGGTTACAAAGAAAATTAATTCTACGGAATAGTTACCAAAATTTTTAAAAATCAAATCTGTGATATTGTTGTATAAGTGCTTCTTCAATATTAAATAACAAGATCTAACAGTGGGTCTCTTAATTACCAGAGTTCTGAAGTCATGATAACCATAAACAATCTTTCAGCATCTCTGCAAAAAGTCCCTGGAACTGCTAAAATGACTGTGGTTTGTCGCCTATATTCATAATGGAAGGAAACGCTAAACTTTGTGGAAGTTAGTGGAAGTAAAGATGTGATCTGTTTCCTGTTCAAGTTCATGGGCCGCCACCGAGGTTGAAGACGTGCTGAAGGATACTGTGTCCTTGAAAGTTTGGTTTACAAAAGCTGGGGCGCTGGGGACGCAGCAGTAATCCAAGCAGACAAGCCCCCTCCTCAAGGCTGGTGGTCTGGTGGGCGACAATACACAAGTTACTTAAGTAAAGCCTGTACTTTAGTGAATGGTGTAAATGCCAAGGGGAAAGATTAAATAAAAGGGTGGGGGGAGACATGTGGGTGATGGTTGGGGTGGGGTGTCAATTTTAGATGGGGCAACAGGGACCCCTCCCTGGGGATGGGGGCAAGACCTCAGTGAGGGGAGCAGAGCAGATGCTTTGGCAGAAGAGAGCTCCAGGGAGAGGTGCGAAGCCTCAGACAGGAGTTCGTATTCAAGGGGTGTATGGTAGTGAGTGCCCTGGAGCTTGGGCAGCTGGAGAGGGAGTGGGGCGTGATCGGTGGCATGGCTGACTGTGTGTCTTCGTGGCATTGGAAGGGGACCCCTGCGGTGAAGGTGGTCTGCCTTTACTGTTAAAGGGCCCTCTGGCTGCTGTGCTGAAGGAGAGCCGGGACAGGAGGAGAAGCAGCGGGACTGGTTAGGAGGCTCAACCTTGAACAAGGGAAGCGCTGATGGGGCTCAAACCAGGGTGCCAGGAGTGGGATCCATTGAGATTCCTGATATCCATCTTAACGAGACAAGTTCTAAAGAAATCTGAGAAACAGGGCAATGAGGTTTAAAAAAGTAGGACTGAGTATTCTGGAATGTTTGGAACCTATTGAAACAGTTTTTAAAAACTATCCTTAAAGGAATTTTCTTTTTTCCTTTAAGAAAAATCTAACTTAGGAATGACCCTGGATGAGGCACCCTGTGTATGGGTGTTTTGCAAGCAGCCTTGAGAGGAACGAACCAGGCAGAATGTAGGCCAGGGCTGGGGCAGACCATCCCATCTGGGCCATGGAGGGCCAGACTGGGGCGGGCAGGGACCTGGACCTGCATTGCCTCACCCCAGGCAGGAGTCGAGGGCCATGATCTTGACTTCCGTGGCCTGGAGATGCTGAGTAGGGTCCTGTGTGACTGCCTCCCCTTCTAAGGTGTGTGGACTCCAAGCGGCCCCTCCCGGGGAGCAGACGGGTGGGAGGGACCCTTGCCCCACACGGGGGCAAGACTGCAAGGAATCCAGTGGTTCCCGTGTGCTGACCTGGGACTTGAGTCCTAGCAGCTTTCTCCAGGAAATACAGTTTCCCCAGAAAACCAAAAACCTTAAGAGTAGTTCTCAATGGAAAGCAATACTGTTTTGGTTTTTTTTTTGATGCTTTGATACAACCACAAGACTTTTTTATAACAATTTATTGAGAAGTAATTCACATACCATACAATTCGCCCATTTAAAATGTACAATTCAATGGTTTTTAGTATATTCACAGATACGAACAACCATCACCCCAGTCAATCTTAGAGTGTTTGTATTGTCTCAGGAAGAAACCCACCCCACCCCCCATGTCTCTGTAACTATCATCCCCTAACCCCTCATGTGCCGCAGGTCTAAACAATCACTGATCTATTTTCTGTCTATGTGGATTTGCCTATTCTGGACATTTCCTATAAATGGAAACATATAACGTGTTTTTTTGTGACTGGCTTCCTTCACTTAGCATAATGTTTTCAAAGTTCATCTGTGTTGTAGCATGTGCCAGCACTTCATTCCCTTTATGGCTGAAGAATATTTCATTGTATGACTATACCAAATTTTAAAAATCCATTCGTAATTTACATTGGGTTATTTGTACCTTTTGGCTGTTATGAACAATGCTGCCATGAATGTTCACATGCAAGTTTTTGCATGAATGTATTTTCATTTCTCTTGGTTGTGTCCCTAGGAGTGGAAATACTGGTAACTCTGTTTTTAACCATTTGAGAAACCTCTGGACTGTTTAAAGTGGCTGCACCATCTCCTGCCAGCAGTTATATGAGGGTTCTTATTTCTCCACATCCTCGTCAACACTTGTGTCTGTCTGACTTTTTCATTATAGCTATCCCAGTGGGTGTGAAGTGGAATCTTATTATGGTTTTGATTTGCATTTCCCTGATAACTGGTGGTGTTGAGCGTCTTTTCATGTGTTTATTGGCCATCTGTATATTTTCTTTGAAGCAATGTCTATTCAAATCGTTTGCCCAATTTTAAATTGAGTCATTTGTCTTATTATTTGTAAGTGTAAATGTTCTTTCTATACTCTAGATACAAGTCCCTTATCAGATATATGATTTTCAAGTATTGATAGTTTCTCCCATTCTGTGGGTTGTCTTTTTACTTTCTCGATAGTGTCTTTTGAAACATAGGTGTTTTTAGTTTTGATGAAGTCCGTTTTATCCATTTTTTTCTTTTGTGACTCATGCTTTTGGTGTCACATCTAAGATGTGTCACATCTATTGTGTCTTGTACAATTGCCAAATTCGTGTCACATTCATTGTCAAATCTGAAGTCATGAAGATACTCCTGTGTTTTCTTCTAAGAGGTTTATAGTTTTAGCTCTTACCTTTAGGTCTTTGCTCCATTTTGACTTAATTTTTGTATATGGTATGAGGTAAGAGTCCAGTTTCATTCTTTCACTTTGTGGCTCTCCCATTGACCATTTGTTGAAGAGATTATTCTTTTCACATTGAATCATCTTGGCACCCTTGCTGAAAATCAGTTGGCCATAGATATGTAGGATTAGTTCTGGACTCTCAATTCTGTTCCATTGATCTGTATGTCTAGCCTATGCCAGCACCATACTGTCTTGATTTCTGTTTCTTTGTAGTAAGTTTTAAAATAGGAAAGTGGGAGTCTTCCAACTTTGTTCTTCTTTTGCAAGATGGTTGGCTGTTTTGGGTCCTGTGCAATCAGTACCGTATGAACTTCAGGATCACCTTGTCAGTTTCTGTGAAGAAGCCAGCTGTGATTCTGAAAGGGGTTCCATTGAATCTGTAAGTTAATTAAGGGGCATTGTCATCTTAACAGTATTGTCTCCTAGTCCATGGACATGGGATGCTTTCCATTTACTTAGATCTATTTAAATTTCTTTCAGTGATAAAGACCGTTCATAAGTCTTTTTGAAGGCATCTCGAGTGCTTCTGGACAGCTGATCTTTTCAGAATGCCTGCTCTACCAACTCCCTGCAAGAGCGGGTGCAAAGTTCAAGGTCTCTACCTTGTCTGTGGCATTGATGCAGACTGAGGTGAACAAACCCGAGGAGTTAGATGGAAGGGAATTGGGTTTGGCTTTTGTTTCGACCTTTAAAGGCCCTCCTGCCTCCTGCAAGTCCCAGCCCTCACCAGCCACCCAGACAGATGGCTTCTCATCACTCCATCTTATTGCTACTTCAGAGGTCCCAGGAGTTCTCTTGACTTTGATTTTAACACTGCCTCTTCCCTTTGTCCCTGAAACTATTCCTCTCTTTCTTACAGCTGGGGAGTCATCGTATCTTAGCGTCCCCAACCATCCTGGTTTGCACTTTCGCGTGTGTGAGGGGGGAGTCGCTTCATTTACCGTGTGCATATCCACACACTCAGCACAACTCATGGAAAAGACCACCCTTCCCCATTGCACTGCAGTGTCACTTTTGTTACAGATCAGATGACCGTGTGCGTGGAGTCTGCTTCTGAACTTTATATCCATTAGGTCGTTTGTCTAGTCTCGTTCCAGCACCCCACTGTCTGAACTACTGTAGCGTCATAAGAAATCTTCTTTGCACAGTGTTAGGGACTGAATGTTTGTGTTACCCCGCCCAATTCATATGTTGAAGCCCCAACGTGATGGTATTTGGAAGAGGGGCCTGAGATTACACTAACTTTATAGATCATTTTAGGGAGAATTGGCATCTTTTCAGTACGTAGTTTTCCAATCCATGAATATGGTATATGCGTCCATTTATTAAGATTTTCAAAAATTTCTCTCAACAATTTTATGGTTTCCTGTGCAGACATCTTGCATAACTTTGGTAGCTTTCTTTCTAGCTGTTGATATTTTTACAATATTGTAAACTGTTACCATTTTAAAAATTCCAATAACTGTCATTGTTATAGAAATATGGTTGTATATTGACCTGGTATTCATCAGTCTTGCTACATTTCACTTATTAAATTTAATACTTTTTAAGTTCTTTTAGTTTTTTTATAACACTAACTTGAAAATAATTTTTCTCCCTAATTTGGTCAATAATGGTTTGGTTGCAAACAACAGAAATCCCTTCAAGGAAGTTCAAGTAAAAGTGAAATTAGTATCAGACCCCAAAAGATGCTGGGAAAGCCAGGAGCCAGGGAGTTGAGCTGGGGTTCATGGGAATCTCTCCCTGGGGTCCTGTCTCTCTTGACCCTGTGGCCGCGGGCTCCGCCCCCTATGCACCTCTCTAGTCCTGCGCTCTCAGAGGGTGGACCCGCTTCCTGGTCTCTGGTCTCCTGCCACTATGTCAGTCTCAGCTCTACTTCCACGTGGCCTTGGGATGCCAATACCCGCAGTACATCTGGCCTCAGTGTCCTAGGACAACTGGATTGTCTCCAAACGAGGTGCCCTTTGCCTCCTCACCCGGCAGCGAGAGGCAGGGTGGTGAATCGGTAGCACAGGAGTGTTTTCCCCGGGACTCTGCGTGTCTGGCAGAAAACTTGGAAAGCCTGCATGTAACATGAAGCTTTCACCTCCCAAGTATGCCTGCTGTTGCTGTAATTCTAATATTCTTTCCAAATACATATGTCTTTCCTTCTTGCCTTCTCGCTACATAGGAATTTACAAATTCGAATTATGTATTACAGTATTATATGCTTGCTTTACTTAATTTTATGTCATTACTATTTACCGTTTCATTAAATGTACTTCAAAAACATGATCTTAATAGCTTAATAGAATATACAATATTCGATTATATGGCTATACCATAATTCAATGAACAATTCCTATTTTTAGAATTTTGGGTTCTTTACAGTTTTTTATTTAAATAAATATTACTATGGTGAGCAGTCTTGCACTTAAAGTCTTGTCTAATCTCTGATCATTTCCTTAAGATTGATTCCTGGAAGTGGAATTAGTGGGTCAAAGGATATGAACATTGTTAAGTCTCTTGATACAATGTCAAATTTATTTCTAGAAGGGTTGCACTGGTTTGCTCTTCTTTCTACAACTCTAAGAATGCCCGTTTCTCCATCAACAGGATTGAGTATTAGCTTTTAAGAAAAATCTTTTCTAATTTAATAGGTGAAAAAACTTTTTCATCTCACTTTAATTTGATACACAGTTTTAAGAGAGGGTGCGTATGTTTTCCCAGTTTACTGATCACTTGTACTGACTGTGAATTTGCCCATTTTTCTCCAGAATGTCTGTCTACTCTTGCTGATTTGCAAAAGCTCATCGCATACTGAGAACGTGAACCCTTTGTGGCAGGACCCTTTCTGTCTCCCCTGGTGGCTGCAGCCCCACGCCAGCCTGGGTCCTGCTGGTCCCACAGTCGTGGAAGAAGGCAGTGAAGAGCTCGGTCCCTTGTAGGAGGGAACGTGTCAGGTGAGTGAGCTGCGGTCCATGGCCACCATCAGCACGGCGGTGGGCATGGTCTGAGGGGCAGGGTGATGCGTGCTGTGCCGGTGTTTGCTTCTGATACTTCGTTTCTGTTCTGCCCAGTGCCTCTGACTGTTGTGGTTCATTCTGACTCTACCACCCAGACCTTCTCCGTTCATCATGTCCTTGTCCTGTCCCCATTGTCATCTGGAAGGGTGACAAGCTTTTACTGAGCCCTGGCTGGGTGTTGGCCAAAGGGCTCAGCCCTTGCAGTCCAGTCCCTCTGGCGCTGCCTCGGTGGCCGCAGCCTGTCCCTTTCCTGTCCCTGCGCCGAGTGAATGGCTCCCCTGCCTGCACTGCACATGCCACGTGGACCCAAGGGGCACCTGGTACACACAGGCGTCCAGTTTCCCCAGCCATGTGGGTCCACCTGTGGACCGTGAGGTGACCTGAGAACAGCAGGGATGAAGCACTCGGGAGCAGCTCTTTGCCGGCCTCCTGTATGTTGCAAAGGCCCCGGGGACATGAGCCTCTGCCCTTGGTTTCGGGTCTGTGAGCCGGTGACATTGGTCGTACCCTGAGCTCCAGCTGATACTGGGCCGGACAGACCAGTTTCCATCTCGCAGCCTGTCCAGGTGGCCTGGCTGAGCCAGGCCCCTCGAGCCCTGGGGCACGTGCCCTCCTGACTTGGCTTGGAGGGAGGTATGGTGGTTCTCACTCCATCCAGATGGCCTCGCTCACTCTTCCTCTCTCTCTCTCTCGCTCTCATTAATCCTGAAGGTCTCTGAAGCCTAGATCAGGGGAAAAAGCAGAGGGTTTGGGGACAGGAGACTTTGTTTGGCATCGAGCCCTGGTCCTTCCAGCCTTGTGACCTTGGGCCGGTCACCTGCCCCCTGCAAACTGAAGTGTTGTCACCCGAGAGAGGGGAGCCAGATCCAGCACAGAGCCCCATGGGTCTGCCAAACAGGATCCTGTGACAGGTGTCCCTCGACCCTCCAGTGCCACATGTGGGTGAGGCACGGTGCTTATCTGCTATTTGGAAAGGTGTTGGGTATTCTGCTCGCTGAGAAATTGTATTTTAAGAGGTGGTTTCTGAGGAATCTTGAATCAAGTGATGTTCACTTCCGTCCTGAAGTAGTGCCTACCCCGATCTCGTCCGGAGCCCCATCCTTCCGACACACCCAAACTAAGTCCCAGATGCTCGGTGGTTCACCGCAGCCTCGACCGGGTGCCCTCGATGTAGAGATAGGAAGGTGAGGAAAGCACGGCCTTGGCTCGTCCTCAGAAGCCTCAGAGTCCTTCCAGGGTACAACAGGAGACCCCTGGGAGGCAGCAGCTGTAGAAGCCTCCCTGGGAGAACTCCCAGGGCAATCTGTGCTCAGGAGTGAATGCTTGGGCTCCAACTGGATGGCCAAGTGGGACTGGCCACGTTTTCTCTCCACCCCACATCGTAAGCTCTTGGGGTGTAGGGCACACTCCACGTGGCTGCACGTGGGGTGGCACAGAGCAGATCCAGGGCGTGGCAGGTACGAACCAAAACTCACTGCAATCCCAAGAGAACGTGTCTCTGTTGGCCGCCCTCAGCGGATCATGACTGCAGACCTAGAAGTCATTGTGGGTTCCACCGAGGATGTCCCCGGGTTAAGCCTCAGTTGGACTCAGAGCTGACGGGCACCTGCTGCTGTCGTGGGTCCACTTTGCCGGACCCGGGCGGTGGGGAGACCGCGTCTGAGTCTGCACGGGGTCCAGAGCCGCTCTGTTTGTCCCCAGGCCGGGGGCTGGGAGCCATGTGCGTGCTGGCTCCCCAGCCCCGGACCGGCAGCCCCGCTCCCCGTGAAACCCACAGCCCTATACTGGGGATGACAAATGACCAAAAAATCAATTTGTAATCTGATTGGAGGTTTTTGATTTCCTCTGATGAGTTTAAATTTCATTAAAAGCAACCTTATTCCAACATAAAAGGAATCCTTGAAGGGTAAAGCAGGGGATTGTCTCACCGAGTATAAAGCATCCCGACTCTTTTGTGTGATTTATTCATCGCGTTAATTGTGAGGGCCAACCCAGGGTGTCCGTTGGCAGCTGTGCCGTTATCAGGGCCTGGGATCGGCCGGGCGGGCTCAGAGCACAAGGACTCACATTCAAAACTCGCTCTTTGGCATATTGACACTTGAGTTATCAACAACTCTTATTATCTGCTGGGAGGGAGCTGGCAGCTCCTGGGGACAGAAGGAGCCACAAACCCCGCCACAGCCGCCCCTCTGCATTCTCTTAATTGTGTGTATTCTCTGGAAAAAGTGATCATCGCAGCCTCTTGTCTTGATGAGAAATTGACATTTTCTGAGGACTTCTCTGGGTGCCGGGCGGGGAGATAAGGCCAGGGCTGTTTTGGGGGAGGGTGGGCGCCCCTCCTTTCAGGGGCCTCTTTATTGCCCCCGTTGACCCGCTTGATGAGTATGGATTTCATGAGGTCTTTTTCAGCATTTGAACTATAAAAGGTTCAGAACGACACCACCCCTTATAGACAAAAGATAACCTTGCCCTTTGAATATATCGATTCTTTATTAACTAGGCTGTTTAATGCAATGAAATGAGGCATTAGATTGAAGCCCATTTCAAGTGCTTTGAATAATCTTTAAAAGCTTGGAAGACCCTGGAAGGTGGCCTGACAATAATTGGCACACATTTGGAGAGAATGCAGTTCTCAATTCGGATTCAAAACACAAACATAGAATAATTTCCCTCCCCGCTGGTCACAGGGCCCAGGCAAGCAGCTCAGAGAGGCAGCCCCTGCCACGCCCCTGAGCAGGCATCGCTGGCACCGGCTCAGAGTGGGGAGGGAGGTGAGGTTGGTCCCCAGCACGCAGGGGAATTGGGGGGGGCGGGGGCTGGCTGCAGCCTTGTACCCCATGAGCCTCTTTCTTCGCTGTCTCTTTAAGGCTGAAACGAGAATGCGGTCAGAGAAACCTGATTGTCATTGACGGGAGAAAAAGGTATTCACAAGTTTCTTTATGTTTTGGATAATGATTCCCTGTTTTGCTCGGCAGAACAAGTAATTAAGATGACATTTGTGAGTACTAATTTGGATCACACTTATGTGTATGTGTTGGAGAGCTGCAAGCCAAAACATGCAGAACCAGCCTTTCATTGAGGAGCAAATGAAAACTACAGAATGAACCGGAGTGGTGCTGCTGAAAAGGCACAGGAGCTGAGCACAGCTGCAAAAATCAGAGCCCCGGTGCTGAGGGCACATCTCATTAGAGCCCTGCCGTTGGCCACACCTCCGTGCGGCCCAGGGGCAGCCGCAGTGCATGGGGTCTGTCACACCACGGCCGTGGACCTGCTGTTGGCGACGGTGTCCCTCAGGTCAGGGTTCAGGGGCACTGGTGTCCGGAGCCCTGGTGCCTGCCCGTCCGACCGGAGCTTTCTGAGCTGGATCTTGTCCCGGTGGAGCACGGTGACAGGGACAGAGGAGCACATGTCTGGAGTAGCCAGAATGCTTGCCCTCTACCTGCCAGTCCTCCAGTTCAGAGGCAGGGGCTGAGGCAGGAGGGCCTGGAGCAGGGGCGGGGGTGACCAAGCCCCCAGCGAGTCTCAAGACTGTCTATGGGCCACAGTGCTGCTGCTGTGGCCCCCAGGTCTGACCCCCAGTCGTGTTCTGATGTGCCGGCGGGCGTGCAACACACGTACAGGTGGCCCCTCTGGGGACCAGAGGCATCTGAGTAACTACAAGGAACTCTCCGTGCAGCTTAGATGAGCGTTTGAGGGCAGATAACCTTGGAGAAGGTTCTTCTATGAACCGTTTTCATCCTGGCCAAGAGAGCTCTGGGAGTGCAGATCAACCCCACCCACCCGGCCAATGTAACTGTTGCGTCTTGAGCAAAGCCATTTTAATAATCAAAACAGATCAAATTACCCAAAGTGAAATTCACAGACAAGAAATACTTTAATTAAATATTGTGTAAAATGAACATTTTTATAGTTAAATATCTGAAAAAATGTACAGATAAAACAATCTTATTGTAGGGTTTTTAACAGTAAAATCTACCATTTAGTGGAGCGCTCAGTTTTGAGACGATGAAGCCATGAGGGCGACTAATTAATCTAAAACACAAACCAAGTGCAGGGACAAGGAGACTTGCGAATGTCCTTAACGTGTACACGTGAGCTCATTTTTAGGTCAAACCCTTATTTATACAAAATAAAACGGAGGCATCAGAGTTCCAGAGTGACTCCTCAGGCTGGTCGCAGGACCAGAGTGTGACCCGCTAACCCCTGGGGACGTTCTGATGCTTTGATTTAGTCCCTTGAATAGACACTTTCTTAAGTCCTGCGTTGTTTTGTTTTGGTTTCTGTCAAGAAAAATTTTTTAAGTCCCTCCTCTTTGTTTTAGATTTGATTTCTGCTGCAGTTTGCAAACCGTTTGCTGTGCTGTGTCTGCAAAGGGAAAAAAGAAATGACCCTCTTGGTCTCACGGCAGGTTTGGCACTAACAGGTGCAGTGTCTGAAGGAGGTCATTATCCAGTTTAAAAAGTACAGACAGTGCTGCTGGGTTCTGACCACAAAAAACGTATTGTTAAAAAGGAATTTTAAACGAGGGGTGATTGTGGGTCCCCTGAAACCTCTCTGAATCGGAGGTGGGCTTGGGAGGACACAGCAGAACCAGATGCGGAAAGGAGCGACACGGGGGTCTCCGGGCTTGTGCGTGTGCGTGTGTGTGTTTTACGCCGTAAATCTCCACATGAAATACTGAGTAACAATTGTGGGGTAAGCCTGTGATCAAACAGCACAGAGGTTCTCTAGAGAAGTCCACTTTTAAGGCATCATCAGAGAAGTTAATGTGGCAGACATTTTCATTAAAACATCAGAAGTAAATTTTATTTTAAACTTTAGGCCTCTGAATTTTTCCAGTAAACACAGTTCAGCTATGTGGCAAAGTCATGGGTGGCAGCTAAAATGACTTTTTACATTCTATTCTACAAAAAAAATAAAAGGAGGACACAGCCCCAAACGGTGTCGCCTCTTCGTGGCCGCTCCACATGCACGGAATCTACGAGGGTTTGTCACAGCGGGTGGCCCCGTTTTGTTGTGACTGTACAACGAACTTTTTTTTTCTTCAAAAGTATTTGTTCAGATAACTTAAAAATAATATAAAAATAAACAATGAATTTGACTTTTCCTCAAAAAAAAAACAAAAAAAAGGACGGAAAGTCTAAACAAACAAACAATAGCAAATTTTGGAAGTACAAATGCAATGCAAGGATGTTGGTTCACTGAACGAAACAGATCAAACAGTTCTTGGCTTTAATGCTCTTCCCCAGCTGATATCACAACACCAGGCCATGATCAAAAACCAACGCAGACAAGAAAAAGGAACCGAAAATGGTGGGAAAAGCAGTGTACAAAATTTCAAAGATAAATACAATATTTATAATTGATATGTTACAAAATAAAGTCCCTTAGCAACAGCAAGTGTTCATGGAAAAGTAAGTAAGTAAGTAAGTGTTGAATGGAGACCATTTTATTCCTTATAAGACGCATAAGGAATAAAACTCGTTTTTTTTTCTAAATATTTAAGTGGATCTGAAAAAAATTCAAGACAAGTGTATAAATATTTAGCTACAACTTTGGCAAAATCACAAAAGTCTACAATTTTATAACCACATACAAAACACATCAGGGAAGAAGGATCTAGAAGTCAAAAGGACAATTTCTGGTACAAGAAACATGGACCTCACAGTAGCCTAAGAATGCAATAGTATACAGTGCTAGCAAAAGTTGAAAAAAATGTCGCAGATCACACTTGCTTAACAGGAAGCTCTAGCAGTGGGAGAATATTTTAACCAACAGACAGTAGCATTTTTTTTTTCCTCTGTCAGTGTGCTTGTTGAAGGCAAGAGAATTCAATATCAAAGTTACAATTTCTAACTACAATAAGTTACAAAGTTCCGTTTCATTAAGATGAAGTTAGTTAAGTAACTATCTAGAAGTCAAAAGGACAATTTCTGGTACAAGAAACATGGACCTCACAGTAGCCTAAGAATGCAATAGTATACAGTGCTAGCAAAAGTTGAAAAAAATGTCGCAGATCACACTTGCTTAACAGGAAGCTCTAGCAGTGGGAGAATATTTTAACCAACAGACAGTAGCATTTTTTTTTTTCCTCTGTCAGTGTGCTTGTTGAAGGCAAGAGAATTCAATATCAAAGTTACAATTTCTAACTACAATAAGTTACAAAGTTCCGTTTCATTAAGATGAAGTTAGTTTAGCAAAGATAAACCCTCCCTCCCCCCCTGCCACCCCAATTCTCCTACTCATGTAGTCTTCCTTTCTTCCAGTTTGATGGCTCAGACCTCCTTGGCCCCCTTTTGTCACCACAAAAAAATATTTCACATTATAGAGATACACAACCATTGTGAATCTAAGTATGAGTGAGTACAGAAGAATGTTTGGAGGCGTTTTTCATCAGTGTTTCGTGATCATCGAATGGTGCATTCACAAAGTTTCTCCCAACACATAGCAAGTACTAGACACAGCCAAGACGGAGTCAGAAACTTTATACAAAATAGGCATCGCTTTGTTCTCCTTATTCTTCAGGACTGAGAAATGTGAAAATATGAGAAGAGTTCAGTCAATAAAATGGAATTGTTCGTGAAGAAGTACGTCGTTCGTGTGTGTGTCGATTGTTTGTTAATAGTTTAAATAAAATCTTTAAACAACGTCTCTTGTGGAATTTCAACCGCTGCTGATGTACTGAAGACACGGTCTCCATCAGCACCTCTTACGTACTAACGTGTCCCCTGAAGTCCGTCCTTGGATGCTGGGCGCGGCGGAAGGTAACAAGCGCCCCTCACATTGGCGGGACTACCAGCCCAGACATAGCTGCAAGAGAGAGGGGGCAGGTCAGGGGCGCCTCTCACCGGGGTGGGGGGCTGGGGGGGCCCTCCCTGGGCTTCGGTCGGCAGTGACAGTGGGTCTGCACGATCCTCCATTAACCAGCCGTGGGCTCGGTTAAGGCACCTACTTCAGGGGGTGTGGGGTGCTCGTGGGGGACAGGTCCCCGGGGTCCTCGCCTCAACGGCCTCACGTGGCAAAGGGAAAGGCTCTGGCCTTTCCGGGTGTGAAAGGGCCGCTGCCCACACACGTCAGTGGCTGGCTTACAGCAGACGGAGGCCCAGACCCCCCCCGGAGGCCACCTCCGTCGACAGATGCCGAACCAACCCGGTCACTTCTGTGACGCCAGCCAAGGCCAGCTCTCGGGCCGCTGGGACCCGGGCACAGCTCTCGCTCCCTAAGTCAGTCAAACTGGACACACCTCGGGTTCCCCTCTGCTCTCAGCCCCTGCCTCGGACCTTCCGCTGACCGTTCTGTATCGTAATGGTGAGTCGCGGACCTGCCAAGATCAAAGCCACTCACAGCCCACCTGGTTGCAATCTCAGGGCCAAGGGCCCTCAAGAGACACAAGTCACAGCTCCACCATAGGGAGCGCGTCCTTCCTCTTCTTGGAGGGAAAGAGAAACTTGGGCCAAGATGCCAAGTGCAGCAGGCGCTTCCCAGTGACCTCTGGGTACAGATGTCATCTAAAATCTGGTAACTTTAGTGTTGTTCAATTTTTGTCAGAGTGATCATTCTCATTAATTTATGTATAACATATTAATACATCTGTTCACGTAGTGATGGGAGCTTCAATTTCTCAGTTCGTTAATCTCAGCGCTATTAATTTATCTCCGACTCACCGTTACAACTTTATGGCTTGGAAGACCTGTGTGTGTACACACGGCTTACGTGGCGCCACCTCTCAATGGGCCCTGGCACCGAGCGGACGGCGGGCAGGGCCGTGGCACCCGGCCACCTGCCTCTTAAGCACCTGTGGTCTGGTGACCGCTGCTGGCTTGCAGGCCAGTCGGCGGCCCTTCGGGGCTGGGCGTCCCTCTCACGCTAACAGGTGTTGTGCAGACAATTATTTCAAATCACTGATACCTTTCCAGTTCCTTTTTTGAGCATTAGTTCATCAAAGTGAAATATGCCACCGACTTCACAAAAGGGCCAGTTTGTCTTCTCCACGGTAGCGTCCTCAGCACCCAGCAGAGAGCCTGGCACATAGTAGGCGCTCAGTAAATACTGGTTGAATGGATTCATTTTTTTAAAGGAGTAACTGGATTTGGTTTTCACCGGGAGGAGCATATACCAAAGGTGGTGTCTGAAAGAGGCCAGATGACGGCCACTTAATTAATTTCAGAGCCTGTGGGCCTCAGTCAGTCACCGAGAGCCACGTGCAAGCTCACGGGGCCTAGGGGCCCTCACGCAGCCCCGCCTGCCACTCGCACCACCGGCCACTGCCCAGAGGGCCCCAGCACTGGGCGGGCGCTGGGTGCCCGCTCTGCGCGGCCCCATCTGTGGGCACCTGTGCCAGGCGGGGCCTCCCGCTGCCCTTGGGCGGGACCTTCTCCCTCTCGCGTCTTTGAAGGAAATCTCCTGGAAAACCAACTCCCGTGCAGCACTGGTGCACGTGCCCTTCCGAGGAAAACACAGCCTCGTGCGCCCCGTGGTCCGTTAGACCAGGTTGAGAATAAAGGCTCAGGCTCGGGACAGTGAGAACGGGCCAGTTTCGAGGTGGGCGCTGCAGGCGGCACCGTGACCCACCACCCCAGGCCTGAGGCTGTCCCACTGCCTTGTGAGTCAGGGGAGCGACAGGCTTGCACCTGCCCACACTCTCGGCTGAACGGGACGCAACCTGGGCCCCGCTGCCTTCACCACGGCCCATTTTCCTTCCCTTGCGGGTTCCACTCCCTGCAGGTATGGGCCGCTTTACCGTGAGGACACTTAAGTCATGTTGGAAGGATGAGGAAACGGGTTTCA
>NW_020173770.1:1080698-1084171 GCF_003031525.2 Neophocaena asiaeorientalis asiaeorientalis | reverse complement strand
CACGAGGTTGGGGGGTGGGTGTCGCACTGTGGCAGACGAAGGAGAACATGCAACAGCCAGGGCCGCCCTGCCGGCAGCCCGCGGGTGGGCCCGGGGGAAGGTCGGAGCTCCCGCCCCCCCCAGGGAGAGCCCCTCACTCCAGCCCTGCGGCCCAGCCTGGCCTGCCCCGGGGCCCTCCAGGCGCTCCCAGGCCACGGCCTCAGGCCAGCGCGCACCCTCACCTTGCAGTCCGTTCCCGTTGGCGCTGGTGCAGGAAGGAGGAGGGGAGGCTTGGGGCCGGACCACGGGCGCGAAGGCGCTCTTTTGTTTCACTGCAGAGATGACATTGGCAGGTGAGAATGAGAAAATGCCGTGTGTACTGCTACAGTTTGAAGGGAGGGTGACCGAAGAGGCTGCCATGGTAGGGCTGGACGGCACTACTGCAACAAAGCAAACATGGTCAGGACGCGCGACGCCAGGCACGGCCACACGACAAAGAGAGCTCCAGGGCCTCGCCTGGAGCGTCGGGCCAACAGAGCAAGCACGAGATGTTTCTGGCTTGGCCACTCTCTGGATAACAGGCAAACTCTCGCGTTGGACTTTTCGTTTCCAATTGGGCGGCCCCATTTGGTGCCGATTTTGTTTGGGTTTCCAATGTGACCGCGTGGGGCCCGTTTTAGGTCAATTTACTGTCGTCACGTGGACGCCCAGCCTCCAGAGCCACCCTTCCTTTTATCCAGTAGCTCACACCACAGAACATCCAAGCAACGCACACATTTGACTTTGCAGCGAATATGAATCTGTGTGATGACGGGTGACAAAAACAGACACTTACTGCCGTAGGGAGAGTTAGCGGAGGAGCCATTAAGAAATCCAGGCGAGCCCGGGACCCCTAGATTGGCCATGGCGCCACTTCCATATCCATTCATGCTAGTGCTGACTGTGCTGTAATTGGACTGCTGGGGAGTACTGCTGGGGACGTATCCTCGCGGGGACACGCTGCTTGTATTGCGACTGTAGCCGACTGCTAAAATCCCCCCCCGGCCAAAAATAACATTATTATCAGGGAGAGACACTTGGGGGGGGGGGGTTTCCCCGCAAACCTCTATCATCTATTGAACGCTTTTAATTGACCGTATGCTTTCCTCCAGCCCCAGCGCCTCTCGCCAGCTCAAATAACCTTGTCACGCCAGCCCTGCTCGAGCATCCTCGCCGAGCCCCGTCCTGTCTCCGGCGGCCTCGGCAGCCGGCCCAGGCGCACTTCGATCTAACCGTCAGCGGCTTTCACGTTCCTCTTTAGAAGCAATTATCAACAGCGCGATTCCTGGGCCGTCCCCCCGCGCTAGGTGAGCTTTCGGCCTCTGCAGACCTTCAAATGCCACGGCTGACAAGGAGAGCTGCTTGTGGCCGTAAGTCCCCAGGAAAGGCTGTCCTGGGGCCTTCGTGTCTACGGCTGCTATTTCTGTCGGCGTGGGGAGGGGAAGCAGGAGCCTCGCTCCCGCCGTGGGGTGAGGGTGAACGGAAGCCGAGCGGCGTACGGGGAGGCGTTTTCTGAGATCACGGCCTGCACGGGCTTTAGAGCAGCCGGAAAAGGATAAGGTGCGGGTGGGGAGCCGGCGCTTCTCTCCGTGTGCTCCTTCCAGTCTCAGAAACCAAATCCCACCCCCACCCCTGTGCAGCGCATCCAGGAAGGGTCCGCGGCTCCCTACGTCACGGCTCTCCTAGGGCTTATCCCAGCCTTTCCAGGAAAGCAAAGCCCCTCAGGAATCAGGTCAAGGAATCGGCCGGCAAATACCAGCAAAGCCGTGTGGCAGCCACCGTGGCCGCTGCCTCAGCTTCCTGGGTTCTCTGAGCATGCTCTGCCCGAGGGCCTCTCCGAACAAAGCTGCAGAGCCCGGGGCGCTGCCCACGTCCCCGCGGCCGCAGGGCACAGTCAGCCGCGGCAGCTAAGTCCCACCATCCCAGCTGGGCGTCTGGGGAAGGGGCGGCCCGCGCGGCGTACCTTGGTCGTTGGCTTGTGACGTCTCCGACACGTTGACGGCTAGCTGGCTGCTGAAGGAGTTCACACCCATCATGCCCGTGTGCGCGGGGGTGTTGCCCAGGGTGGGGATCTGGTTGTGATTGCGAGGGACGCTGTACAACGCCTCGGCGATGTCAGCCGCCCGCTTCAGGATGATTTCCTGGGGCGGAGGCGGCCGTCACACCCAGGCCAGGCCGGCCCCCTGCCCCCAGCCCACAGACGCCCCCGGGGGCACAGCCCCAGCGCCCTCCACCTGGCCCTGCTGGGCACCCGTAGGGGCACCCCACCGTCGCTTGGTCCAGACTGTGACAGAACGTATTTTTTAATGGGAAAAGAACCTCCCTCAGGAGAACACTTTAATACCCCATCTGTTCCTCCTGCACCCACGGCGCAAAGGCCCCTGAGGGATGCACGGGGCCAGGGCAGCACGGAAGGCACTGGGTTTGGGGTCAGAGGCACGGGGCCACGTCCAGAGGGAAGTTCCCCCCGAGTCTCTGTTCCCCAGGGACCCCCGAGCCCCAGCAGCCCCGGTCTGCCCACCACTGAATCCACTGGACGGGCCGTGACACGGTTCTTCCTGGAGAAAGCCCCTCTGCTTTGTGTTGCCGGCACTGACTGGTAATTTTCTACTGTGGGTCAAGCTGCCATCGCCTACCTGGTTGTTATGGGGCATCCCGTACAAGGCTTCCACGAGGTCGGCCGCCCTCTTAAGTAACACTTCCTGGAGGAAAAGCAGAGGAGGGATTTCACGGGAGGAGCCAGAGAGGCCGCTCTTGCGAGAAGGATCCACAAACTCAGTTACATCTGCAGCGAGGACAGAACCCACCCAATCCCTCCCACCTGACCGACCCCGCGCGGAAAGAAGGCACGTCTGTGGCGACGATGGTGCCCGTGGTTTTCAGCATCGACTCCTCGTCCCTTGTCCGGACAGGCCAGCGGGAGGCAAGCGTGAGGAAGCCCAGCCCAGGCGCGCGCGCGCGCGCACACACACACACACACACACGGCGGAGATATGAAAGGCCCAGGCTCCACGTTCGCCTGTTAATTCCTAGCACTTTAGTGGGGAAGAACAATAAGTAATTTTCCATATCTTAATTAAACTGGCGGAGCCCTTAAAGACAACATCTCACCCTAATTCACGCCCCAAATCTGCAAGTGAGTTCACTGCTTATTCCTCTTTATTTTGAACAATAAAGTGAATTGACTTGGGTTAATCTAGTTCTTTCGTAATGACATTAAGAAATTTTTCAATTAACCTCTCTGCGCGCTGTAAAGGACTTCGTAAACGCCTTCACATTCGGAGAGCGTGCTCTGCGCCTGGGGGCTCGGATGCAGCGGGTCTGGTCTTATCCCCGTCTGCACGCCTACCTCCAGTTTACGATTGTGAGGATTAATCCAGAGTTCAGTTAATTTTGAATACAGATGGGGGCTTACGTTTTAACTTTCTCTACCTTGGGCTGTAATAAAATGGAGC
>NW_020173770.1:1073198-1075698 GCF_003031525.2 Neophocaena asiaeorientalis asiaeorientalis | reverse complement strand
TGTGCGCGGCCATAAATCAGCGGCACGCGCGCTGTGTACGGTGCATGAATCACGGCCGGGGCTCCGTCCGACTGCAGCCCCTGTGTTTAACAAGCTTTATAAGGAGCCATTGGGCTTTATTATGGCTCTGCCTGACTCCAACCAAAACGGAGCCCGGAGGCCCGGGGACGCGAGTTGAGATGAAAATACTTATTAGAGTACATTACTTCTCGATGTAGATATCGTTTTCCGTGGAGGAACGCCACGGTGCGTGGCGCGACATAAGTCAGGGGGTTTTCTGAGACTAATAAGACCTGCCGCCATCTATTCATTACTTAGCCCGCAACGCGGGCCATCACTCATTAGTCAGCATGTAATTTGATGATTACCACCACCCAGCTCAGCAGGTCTGCGGAGCGCCGGGAACACAAAGGCTACAGCTTCAAGGAGCAAGGTTAGAGGCTGCCTTTGAAAGTGCTTTCCGGAATAATTGGTCACCGTTATCCTCGAGTGCTCGGGCTGCTGGTGTCAACACCCACGGCGGGTCTCGTAAGCGCCGCGGGAAGACTTGCACGTACAGGGGATAACGCGGCCGAAAGTTGAGGACCGCAATATGATCTGACATTCCATCATACGTGCCGGAGACAAAGGTCCGCACAGGAATGTGAAGTAAGACATTTTCTTGTTAATAAAGCATTGATCCGACATATTGATTTTACATGACATGGCTTCTGCCGCGATTTTGCCCTCCTTTTCCTTTGCAAACAGTAAAGCTCTTCAGAATGCCTCAGCGTAGGTGACACGGCAAAATTTCTAACTCTCTGTGATGTAAATTCTGTATGTGTAAAACCACTTCATAATCAAACCATTAATCATCAGAACCTGTCAGCGGTGACTTGGGGGACAATCTGTCATGTCTCTGCGTGGCCGGGACAAGGGTGTCAGGCGAAAGTGCAGTGCAGGGAGCAGGGTGGATGGGCCTCACCCAGCGACTTGGCCCAAAAAAGGATTCGGTGAAGTCTTACGTGTCTTGACTGGGGAACCAAAAAGGTGGCCCACTGTGCCTCCCTAACACGCCGGGTTCCTCCTCTCCCCCAGCTAATCGCCATGACTGTTCGACTTAATGAATCGGCCCAATGAAAGGTGATCAGAAAAGATAGATGGGCGGCCGCTATTGATGTCATGCAAATGCCCCGACAGGTGACAGACGCTTTAATGCAAGCTTTCAGAAGCTTTATGACTTGTAATAACCATACACTCTCATTCTGGGGGAGACATTCCCGATGTTTCAGTTGAATTGACATTCTCCTTCTAAGACCAAAAAGATCTTAAAGCAGTAGAAAAAAACACGGGGGTACCGTTCACCTCCCGCTTCAGCCCAAAGAGCGTTTACGTCTCGAGCGCACTGCCAAGAACGAGGTCGGACGTTCGGAGGATGACACGCCATCCTACGACTGCAGGTCTCACCGTACTGGACACGGCGAGGGGGGCAGGGGGCGGGCGCCGCTGTTGCGGCTAGAAATCCCGCCGGGGGCTCCGCTATGGTAGCCCGACGGATTTACGCGGAAGAATGAGAAGAAGGGGCCCTTGTCTTCAAACTACAGGAGCAGAGACATGTTCTCGGTTCTGGCGGGTGCGGGGGCTTTGATCACTGAGGGTGGGACGGCCCACCTCTGCGTCTGCGAGAGCAGCTGCCATCCGCGGGGCCGAGCGGGGGCCTTCCGAGGGCCACACCCCACAGAGCCCTCCGCCCCGTGCCAGGCGAGACAGGGAGTCGCCCAGACTTGGTTGGCAAACTCTACAACTGGAGGAGAAAGCAGAAAGCCCCTTCGCGCACATCTGATAAATCCTCCGCGTGTGGAGTGTACAAGGAGGGCCCGGCCGAGCCAGGCCACGGCTCTGCACGTCCAGTCACAGAGCACCGAGCCAGGCCAATCAATACCACTTTCCTGTTTTAGAACTGGGTAATTATGAGGGGGAGAGATTGCCTGACCTTTCACCTGCACTGCATTACTTTGCTGATATTAAGATAAATTGCCTGATTTTGGGTAAACATATGCTGCGATTCAAGCTGTCAGCACTGGTTTGCTCAGGGATAATTTGTATTGATCTCCCAGCTTCTGCCCAATTTTGCTTACTGACCTCGTGGATAATTAGAGAAGGAGCCTTGGGTGAGCTTAAGTCGGGACGAAGAAGAAATATGAAGACGAATAAAGCAAACTTGTTTTATGTTAATATTTGTGGGTCCTCCTCCGGCCCTCACATCTGTCAGCATCAGGAGAGCCGTAAATTAATGGACTTGGTTCCTGAGCAGTTTGTTCCCAGGCATTATTTAGCAGTGTGCTCAGTCTCTGAACATGTGTCACTGGGTTAAATTAATTTAAACTCTGCCTTAAACACAACAAAAACAAATGTTATTTTTTGCTGAAGGGGGAAAAACCAAGACATTTCTCAAAATGTATTGTAAGCGTCCACCCTTCTGCAGGGATTTCCACCGATCTGCGTCGGAGAGGGTGAGTTT
>NW_020173770.1:1050698-1068198 GCF_003031525.2 Neophocaena asiaeorientalis asiaeorientalis | reverse complement strand
CGTAGCTGCCTGGCGGCGGGGCTGGGGGACTGCTGACGGATGCGGGGTTCCTTTTTGTGTAATGAACTGTTCTTGACTTAGGTTAGTGGTTGCACGGCTTTGTGACTGTACTAAAAACCCCTTAATTGTATACTTTGGGTGAATTTTAGGCTGTGTGAATTATATCTGAATAAAGAACGAAAGTTTTTAAGTGGAAGTAACGCCCCTGACCTCGATCAGAATCCATGTGCCACCTGTGCCTATGCCGAGGCGAAGGCCTCTCACGGCCTGAATACTGTCTGCGGGGCGTCTGGCGTCTGCGTAAAAGAACGGAGGCTGGAACTGGGGTGAGCAGGCCCCCAGCTGTGAGGGGTGGAGCGGAGGGCCGAGGAAGAGACCCCCCCCCCAGTCCAGGGGATAAGCTGGCCCTCCTCAATCCCCACGGAGGCGTTTGTAACCCCTGGTTTTTCAAGGTGGACAAAGAGGAAAAGCAACGTTCTAAGGCAGAGCCTTTAAAGACATCGCCAAGATTAACGTAAATATTGAAATCACAAAACAGAGTCCTCGAACACAGGATCCTGGATTACGTCTCTCAAGTAAAACAGTCCCGCCTGATGCGCTCCCTCCATCTCTTCCACCCGTGGCGCAGGCTCTGCCCTCTGCCTGCGGACCCCCGACCCCGCCGCCGACGTGCGGGGGCACAGCCCGCCGGCCCCGGCCCCCCGTCTCTGCAGGGGCGCTCCGCCCACAGACCCCACAGGGCCACAGCTGCCCCTCTCCTCGGAGACCCGAACAGCTCTCGGGACTGTTTCGTTACAGTCTCTTCTCTTTTTCGTTCGCATCAGGCTCTGAGTCAGCTGGATCAGGCGCCCAGAACCAGGCACGGGGCTGCCAGGGTGAAGCCAGCCTGGGGCCCCGGGAGGAACCCACCGCGAGCGCACCCACGAGACGCGGCTGCTTTCCCGCCTTCTCTGCATCACGTGCAGAGTACCAGGCCCAGGTGGGCCTCGGGGACACACTGAACGCCGGACACCACGGGTAAGTTCCAAGTCACGTCGACACGAAGCCTCAGCATCCCACCCCGGACGCTATGCTCGCCTTAAAGATCATCACTGTCGGCGGGTGTTCTCTGAGTGCGGAGGAAAGAAGGCACCAGACGGGCACGGCATCGGGGGTGCTGATGAAGAGGCAGGTGGCTGGCAGGTCCCCCTGGTGCCATGACAGAGCGCACGCGGCCTGGGCCGGTCGCCAGGGTGTGAGGAGGGACCGTTGACAGGTGGCTGGCGGGCAGGTCACGTGAGGCTGCGGCCCCAGCACCTCGCGCACGTGTGGCTCACCTCCGTGGTGGTAAAATGGGTCAACTTTGGAAACGACCTCCATTGTAACCGACAAGCACACAGGCAAACTGAGCCGTCTTCAGCTTGGGGTGCACAGCGGCCGGACGCCCTGAGAGTCACCGAGGTCCTGCTGTAAAAGTACCCGAGGAACAGCAGCCCCTGGGCGGGCTTGGCTCTTGTTCATGCCAAAGGGCACTGGGGACGTGCTCGCAAGGGATGGCGCCGGGCTGGTCTTCACAAGCGGGGTGGAAGTGATTACGGGGGCTAAAGCGTCTGGCTGATCACAGCACCAGGCACACGGATCCTGAGAATGGGCAGGAGTGCCACATCGCCGGCCCCCACCCCCTCCCATCCCCAGGGCTGAGGCCTGAAAGGCCAAGGGGAGTCCCCGGCAAGGGCCTTCTCCTGGGAGGATCAAAAGGGGTGAAAAGATGGGGAAGAAATCTGGCAGAATCCCCTCTACACCCCCACCGCCCAGATGCCCTGACTCTGGTCCCCAGATGCTCCGGGTGGGAGAGGGTCAGGCCGGTAGAAGGCTGGGCCGACCCTGCAGAGCTCACCTTGTCAGGCGGTAGGATTCCCGTGCGTGGAGGGCGTAAGGAAGGGCTGTCACGAGGGCAGGAAGGGTGGCGTCTGGAAGGCGGATGATGGACCCACTGCCAGGCTGCACCTTTGAGAAACTTCCCCCAAAGATGATTTACACCGACAGGTACAGAGATCTGCAGCGGCCTACTGTCTCGATGGGAGGTTCTGTATTTAAACTGTAATGTGCTCTGTAATGCGTCCTCCACTAGAGCGCGGGCACCAGCCACAGGCACCCGGGTCCCGTCCTCCACTAGAGCGCAGGCGCCAGCCACAGGCACCCGGGTCCCGCGTGGAACCAAGTTATTCACATGCTCGTTAGACGCATTTGAAAACTTCGATGTATTTGTTTTGGGGGGTGTAGCAGACAGTTCACGTCTCCGACGAAGAGGCTCCCATCTTTCGTTGTTTTATTGAAAAACCATTCTAAGAAAGTTCGAATGACTCAAGTTTGCATTTTCTGTAATGAATAAAAAAGGCCCAACTGATTCAAATGATAGTTTTTTAAACGGACTTTTTCTCGGGTTCAGCCTTTAGGATCCAAGCCTCAGCCGAGAGCCTAAAGACCTTCCCAAAACAAAGGTTTCAAATGAAAACACGAGCAGCCCCTGGACCCCAGGGGCGTCCCCGTCCCGGCTCGCACAGCCCTCGAGAGCAAACCCCACTCACCCCGTCCGCCTCCCGCCTGGGCCATGGCCTTGCGCGCGGCCAAAGGGACGCGGTGAAGGAGGCCTGTGGCTTCCGCGGCTGCAGGCAGCCAGGAAGAAAACAAGAGGCATCGCTCCTGTTTCTACGCTTCCAGGGCCACGGCGGGCGGGGCCTATTTCTTCTCCTCTTCGGCAACAGAAGGCTCACACGCTCCCTCGGTGGCTTCTCCGCTGAAACGGTGGTTCTGATGCTCTCCCCGGTCTTCCTCCTTGAAGCTACGGGACTTTCTCCTGCCAGGGTGACTCGTGGGGTTCTGCTTTTACCCCCTGTCATCGCTGCCTTATTCTGCACTTCCGTTGATGCTGTTCACTCTTGTTGTGCTTTTAAGGGGTCCCTCCATCTCCCTGCCACCCCACATCCTGTCCCAGAAGCAGGGCAGGCACCCTGACCGGCCAGAGACGCCAAATAAAACCCCGGACGTGGCCCAGTCCCATCCCGCGACTTGTGCCCGCGGCCTCCCGGGTGGGGGGAGGTTAGCGGGCCTGCGTCCCCGCACCCACTGAGGGAAACCCGTGACCCTTTTGTCCTTTGGGGAAGACAAATGGTTGTCTCCTCTCTGCTGCGTTCTGTCAGGTTCGGTGCCGAGAGTCAATACCTTCACCTTGATGCGGAAATCTCGTGATTTATCAGTCGGTTCTCCTCCCGGGTGAGCACAGCCCCACCGAGCACTGCCATCGGGCCGCGGGAAGAGCGGCCTGTGGTCACAGCACTTGGAAAACAACCAAAGCCCCTCCGATGACAGACAAATGTGTCTTGTTAGCAGCTGCCCAAAAGCGCTTGACTTGTACTAATAACAAAAAGGCCATGCTGGTCACCGTGGGTCCAAAGACGAAGCACCCTGTCACCAGCCTGGTTGGGAAATTAGCAAATAATGTTCTTTTCCTTGATAAATGGGTGACAGCTCCCTCTCACCAATCATTTCTAACATTTTGATGCATGCCTATGATCCCACTGGAGGAGCAGAAAAGTTTACTGGCCCTCAATTTCCAGATGATGAATGGAACCCCTCTAAATGTGCGATTTCTGTATGAGGTATAGTTCATTTTACGCAATTCTAGTAAATGGGTGTCACTGATGAGGACAGATAGTCTACTTGTGCAATAGCACAAGCGGTGCGTCTCATTCTCCCGGCCTCCTTCGAGACAGGAGAGGAAGGAAGCAGCAGGGACCCCGGGAGCCCTCACCGCCCCACCCTTTAGAGGGACTCGGGACTGGATCTGTGCCCCCAGTGCCCACTCAGCAAGCCGGCAGATTCACTGATCGTCATTTGGTCTAATGCTGGGACCGCACTAATGCAGAGGACACCGGCAGCAGGGAGGGGGCACGCCCTCCCTTCCTCTGTGGCCCCAAGGAGCCCCGCCAATGACCCCAAAGATGACCAGCTGGTCTCCACGCCCAGGTCTGCACACCATCCCAGCCAGTGGGGAGAAATTCGCCCTCTGCCCCCAACACGTAACCAAGGACGAGCCAAGGTGGGCGGGGCAGGAGGAGAAACCACGTTGGAGTCGCGCGTCATCTGAGTGCCATCCCAGCTCTCCGGTTCCGGACGGGCCCAGAGGTGGCCTGAGCTCCGCACGTTCTTCCACAGAACTAGCCTCACGTGAAAGCGAGGCTGTCTATCCTCCAGGGGACCACGGACTTCCACTGACACCATCCAACTGGCGAGCTGGGACCAGTGGGAGCCCTGTGCCTGCGGGGCGCCCGCAGCAGCCGGGAACGCACAGGTAGCAGCCAGAGCCTCCGGGCCTCGCTGGCCGGGACAGGGAGCCCAGGAGTCACAGACTCCTGAACCCCAAACTCGAACTCGGAATGAAAGTATCTCCGCCATGTCCATCTCCGTGGTTAAGAAACTTATAATCGAAATAATCGGCTGGTTTACATTGAAGGGGAAGGCATTAGCATTTAGTTTAGCGAAGTAGAAACAGTATGATTTGTGGAAGGCAATTAGGAATCATTTGCTCCGTGGATACAAGTAATTTGTTTGAAGAGCGCTGGCCTGGGAGAGAGCTAGCTGGAGCCGGCTGTGGTCAAGGGCGCCACTGACTCTACTGTGTGTCACCGTGCTGTTGACAGAATCACATCTGAACACTCACAAAAGAGCTTTAAAACACTTCAGGAACGCCAGCGCCCTTCAAGGGGTGAGGTGAAGTGTGGGTCAGGTGGCAGAAGGCTGTGAGAGGATACGGTGGCCCCGAGCGAGCCAACAGACACCCCCCACCCCCGGTGCCGGGACAGCTCCCGAGGACAGGGCGGTCACCTCCCTGACATGTCGCCAGTTTTAAGGCACAACGGGATTTTAAAAAAACAAACAAACAAACCATAAACACTGTATTGGGAAGGACACAAACCGTGAACAGCTGAGTAACGATTTCACGACTGAAACTGAATGCACGTCTTCGTGCAGAAAATGACCATTTTTATGTCCCCATGTAGTCAATGCTTTGCAGACCTAAGACCGGCCCCAGCTCTGTCCATGCCGCTCTGGCCCTGGGCACCATCGCTGCCAGCATCTTGTTTAGTAACTGGGTTGGCTGGGCCCGTGGCAGACAGCATGTTGATTCCTGGTAATTGGTGATAGAATTCCTTTAATCGAGCAAAAGAAATCTCTAAACTGAGGGTGGGTCAACCACACATTTGGGTGCAAGAGGTCAACAGGAAGAGCCCCTGGGCTGCGTCCTGGTGTCCCGCAGAGCCACGCTGGGACTCAGGCCACCACCGAGCAGCTCCAGCTTTTTTGTGTAACAGGAAAACCCTTCTGCCAAATGGACGTGTTAGGAAATCAGGGACACTCGCATCTGTGTGTGAACACCTCACACTTGGAATACGGTCTGTAAAAGCAGTTTTCGCTCAAACGTAATTTCAATTAGAAGCATACAAATTCCAATTTGTCTTCATCAAGTAACACCGCAATGCTTACATGATAATTAAAAAATAATTTCTTTTATTGCTCTTAACAATTTGATGTCTTTCTACTGGTGAAATTACGAATGTGAAACTGTTCAGTCTGCCCATACCACTGAGTTCCTCAGGTAGGATATTCCGGGACTATTCTAATTATTATTAAACAAGCAAATGATACACTGTTAGACAAATATTAAAACAAGCGTTACGCTCAGTTATTAACGTGCACTGTTCACTTTTAAGTGCAGCAAATATCTCATTAATTTAATTTTAGGCGCCCACCCGTTCATATTGCGTTTTACGGTCTAGAAGGCAATTTACTATTAACCAGCAATTACATACAGAGCGATTGTTAATTCTGCTCCTAAGTGCTAGCCGCTTGAAAACTGTTCTCTCTCTCTAATTTCTGACCTTCTTACAACAGGGGTGAGGCACGCTGGGAATACAAAGGACTAGTACGGAAGAGCTGGACATGTCATTGTGACTCATTCTTTTAATTCACCGTGCTAATCAACTGCACTGCCACTGCTTCCCAAGGTAATTGTGTCTTTATAGTAGTTGAAAGCAGCAGGCAAAGGGGCCTGGATGGATGTCCCCCCCCGCCGCCACCACCTACACCCACTCTGGGTTGACTAATCGGGTCTGGTTCTGAAGCATCGGGTGCTTCTCAGATAGCTGTAAACAGATCACTTAGGCCTTTGCCTTTGGCTGGGGGCAGGGGGAGGGGCCCTCCTCAGCACTCTGGTTCCTCATCCCCAGGCCTGGCGGCCTCACCCCGAGGGTTCAGCGTGACGGTGTCCGCGCAGCCTCCAGGCCCGGGGATGCTGATGGGAGCCAGATGCCCAGGGGACGAGGCCCTCCCCGCAGGGGCTGCGCCCGTGTCCTGCCTCCAGAAGGGCTGGCTCAGCTTTCAGAGGGAGAGCAATTCCCAATGATTGCTTCTCTGTCCCATCAATTTCAGGGCAATGCAAATCAGACAGAAGCTTCCAGGTCAGACAGGTTATGACCCCACCTTTCCTCTGCTCTCTGGGAGTGTAGGCCCCCGTATCCCTTACGTGCGTTTGAAATGTATATTCCCGTTAATGATGGGGGTGTGGGGGAAGGCTGTAAATTAGCCCCCGCGGAGAGGCCAAGCTCACTGAATGGCTTCATTGAAAGGCCCGTTCGTGGGAGAACTCCTGATGGAGGAAACCCCATAGCCTTGGGCAGCCGGGACACTGAACTTGGGGTCTGAGAAGCCCCTTCAGCAGGGAGGGGTCATGGCGTCGTCTGCAGAAATGGAAGATGGGCGTCGGGACGCGGATGTCACTGAAACAGACTCGGGGACGCCCGCTGCCCTGCGGTCACGAGGCCTCCGGCCAAGGAAAGCGTCCTGCCCGGCCGAGGGCAGCGGGCTACAGAGAGCACTGCCCCACCGTGGCCCCAGAGAGGCAGGCCCTCGGCCACGGGACACCCACTGGCGGCGACGGGCGGCCCTCTGCCCTCGCGCCTCCCCCTCCAGCCGCACCCGCGTCCGCCGCGATGCTCAGCATGGGGCCCTTTCCAGCCACGCGGGCCACCGTCCTCAGTGGCCAACGGTGGGTGAAGAACCAGACCTTCCTGCTACTGTGTCTCCTCTCAGAAAGAGTGGCTGCTGCTGACGACAGCCCGCCGACCTCAGCATCAAAAGTCCGCGGGTCAAGAACCGGATGTCAGGGGCAGGGCCGGAAGCGCCCGCGGGGCAGCGGCCAGGAGACCAGAGAGGCTGACAGGGACAGCCGACTCCCCGTCCATTTGGGGCAGAGCCATCGGTCCCACCACGTACGGACGCGCTCACCGGGTGCCTGACCCAACCTGGCGCCCGTGGGGCACGTGCAGCGTGCAGCCCACACGTGGTGTGGCTCCCAGCCGCCCAGCTCATAAACATCCCCTCCTCCGAGGAACCCAGACCCGACGGGAGCCCGGGTCACACACGGCACCGAGGAGAAAGCGGGACTCGGGGGTCCCCCCAGGTCCCTGGGCCACACCGGGCGGAGCCGAGCGGGGCGCCCAGGACCCCACGGCCTGAGTTCACAGCCAGAGCCGGACGAGCACCCACAGGCCGGCAGGGGCCCTGCAGAGACGGCCCAGCGCTGTGGGGAGCCTGGCCCCCACCTCCCGGGACCTGGCGGCCACGGCGGCCGCGGGTACGAGCGCTCACAAGCACCCCGACCACATAACCCGCTTCTGCGCGGCGGTATTTAACACGTGGAGGCCTCACCAGCTGGAGGCGCCGCCCTCCCTCCATCTCGCCTCCCGGGCTCACCAGGAGGCGAGCTGGTCCCACGGGAGGAAACGGCCCTTAGCACAGGCAGGGAACCTCTCTCTCCTCCTGACCACGTGAGGGCCGCTGGGGGCTGGAGAGGAGGCGGCCTCCCCCGATCAAGGACCCCGGTGTCACTGGCAGCCCTGGCTGCCGAGGGTGTGGGTGCCTCTGGGGACAGCAGCCCTGGCTCTCTGCAAGGACCCGAGCCAGGCACAGCCTGGGAGTGACACGGGGCCTGTTGGAAAGCGGTCACTGGAAGAATTTACATTTTGCCTCTCACGCTTCCTGACGGGGGTCAGTTACCCCCACTCCCTCCCCCAACCCCAAAGTGGAAGGGACCTCGTCTCTACCCTGTCACCCACCCATTGGACAGAGGAGAGGCCTGCATCCCAGGGGGAGGCCAGACCTGCCCCGGGCATCCTGCAGCAGGTGACAGCACGTGGACAGAGCCCCCGGGTCCCAGCCAGGCTCCTGCAAGGACCTCCCCCGCCGCCCTGACCACGCGAGCACTTGGAGGCCACGCTGTCCAAGAACAAGCCCCCGTCCCCTCCGCCCTCGTGGGGCTCAGCAGGTGCTGGCCACCCCCAGAAACACGTCTCAGAGGTTACAGCTTCTGCAGGTGGCAGGACTAGGGGTCCCAATGCAGACAAGCCGTGTGGTCATTTACGGCCTTTCTCAGTAGCCACCTCAGACGCATGGTGTTCTCCAAGCAGCCTGTGGGCAAAGCACTGCAGCAGACGACTTTCAGTACACGTGACCCTTTCTGGTGACGTCAGTGTGTCCGAGACCCTCCCAGAATACGGACCCCCTTGAAGCAGCAGTGCGGTGTGGGGTTTGAGGCCCCAGGCCCGGGGCAGAGACCTGCTCCCATCTACAGGGTGCGTGTGACCTAGGGTACGCAGCCTTAACCTCTGGGACCTCGCGGGGCAGCCACCCGATGGAAGCAGGGGTACTGTGGTTACTGACAGCTCCCACCACCTTGCTTTGCAGGCGAGAAGGGAGGCTCCACGGGTAGGGGGAGGGGCCCAGGTCACCTGGCCCGAGCTGGCTGCACCTGTCCATAGCGTCACACCACGTGGAAGAGTATGTAGACACTGCCCCTGACTACACCAACCGGTGGGCCACGGAGGGATCGCCCATCCTCACCGCAGAACCCATGCAGGGGGCCCCCGGGGGCCCAGAGGCCCTCCTTGGGAGGAAGCATCTACCGATTCACCACGAAAGTCGGAAATGTGAACTCACCGGTGTAGACAAACCGCCCAGGAGCACCTTTACAGAACTGCTTGGATTTGTAGGACAGGGTGACTTCCACGACTCCAGGAATGTGCCTCGGTGGGGTCTGGACTCGGATGGCGTGGGGAGTGATCAGCTATAAAAACCACACAGGGAAGGAAGAGGCTTTCAGCGGCGCTGGGTGCAAGAGGCGGACACTTGCCAGTTGGATATAATTACCAAAATGAGCAAAAATTGGACCATCGTCTCGGAATGCTCCCTCCTAGCTGTCACCCAGAGACTCAGGACCTACAGTTGTGCTTTCAGAAAAATATCTGCAAATGATCCCGGTTTCAGTTTGCAGGAAAGGCCACAGGGCATCATTCATATGAAAATCACCACCATATGTCTCCTTAAACCTGCTTCTAGTAATTCTAGCACTAATTGTTCCAGGGCACTCAGGGACCTCCGACGCCAGGCTTGAAACCCCAGGGCTGTGGGGCAGCGGTCTGCACCCGCCCACCGGAGAAGCCCCTGCCACGGGCGGACCGTCGGTTTCAGGGGATCTGGCGACAGAATGCACCGTCGACAGCATGTCCGACAGCCCATGGACAAAGCCGCAGCCGGACGCGCACCGATCTCGCGGGCTTACCTCGCTCCATACCAACATAGTCCCGAACACAACTTGGAGCCCATCGAAGAAGTTGTCTCCGATGATGATCACAGTCGCTCCCCCCGTGGTCCAGCCTTCACTGGGACTGATGGCCTTGATGCATGGAGTGGCTGCCCGCACAAGACAGAGAACGCAGACCTTAGAGCCTGCCACGCTGCCGCCATGCTGCCCACCTCCAGCCACGCTGGGCGGGGCTGGAGAGAGGCGGCCGCCCCTCCGGGCGGCACGCAAAGGGCAATCGTAGATCAGCACGTTGATGTGTTTAAAGCAAACTCTTAAATGTTTTATAAAGCAAAGGCCAAGCCACGGAATACCGGTGAGTGAGGAGAAAACATGGCTTGATGTAGCAAATTATGTTTCAGGGCAAATATGACTATTACAAATGATTTAGCATCGCGTGCACGTGGCACGTCGATTTATCTGCTTTGCGGTCCAGATCTGAGCAGAGTCAATCAAAGGCTGATGCGGGAGACAGAAGAGCAAATGCCTTGCATTTCGATTCCTCATAAGCAGCTAATTGGGTTGGGGTTTTTCATCCGCGAACTTTGCCTTTTGGTTCAAAACTTCATTTTCCTCTGTCACTTCACAATTACTACTTTTCATTTTTCATCAGGAAAAAGAAAAATCAAAAGCACGATATTAATACTTTTGTCAAAGGTACACATTGTACACCTAATACTGTTTGTCGACAGGAATCCCCAGCCGCTGGCCTGACCTCCCTTTGTCTGGGAGCGCTCACATTTGCATGAGTTATTACAATGCTGCCGCGGCCTGGCCCTGCTGGGGGAGGGGAGACAGACAGCGAGGGCGGGCACAGGGGAGCGGGACCAGAAGGCCCAGCACGGCGCTCCCAGCAGCCCTGCGAGCAGAGGCCTGGGCTGAAGGCTGCAGCCTCACGGAGGCCGGCTTTGTTCTGGCCTTTGATCAGCTCTTACTTCCACGTGATGTCGGGGGACCTTCTCTAGCACCTTTGATGGCCTGTCACGGGCAGAGGTCCCACATGGGAGGAGCTGCCCGTTACTGGGGAAGGGCTCCGGGTGCTGCCCTCTGGCCTGCAGGGCCTCCTCTTCCTGGCTGGGCCCTGGGCCTCTCTGTATTGTTACCTTTGGTGCAAAAGAGAAGGCTGTGCAGGCCGGTGTGCTGGGTGGCCACGCGGCCCCAAAGGTCCGCCAGGTCTCCTGGCTAATGCCGTCTGGACACAATTAAGGCCCAGACGGGAGGAGGCCCAGGCCTCAATCCTCCATCGAGAGAGAAAGGAGGGCCCCCCCCAACCCCCGCCAAGCCCTGGGGCCCCCGGTGTCGCCCTTCGTCCTGCCGGCTTCACGGCGGGGTGGGTGAAGGAACTCGACCCCCGGCCCGAGGGGGCCCCTCTCCATTTGGTGATCTTCCATCACTCACAACAACCTCTGTGGATGCTTGTCCAGAAAGTAGTAACTAAGCCTAGTAAACAAGCAGTGGCTTAACCACGCGGCCCCCGGCCCCCTCCCGGCACGTGTGCGTACGAGCCTCCATAGGACTTCTCGGGGCCTATATTAGGCTGTTCATCTTATTTGAGGCCTCGAGTAGCTCAGCTCCAGGTAAATCATCTTTTTTAGACTCGGGGTCAGGTCTGGCCGCACATCTTCATAAGCGGGAGTTTTCGGGAAGCCCACGCGCGTGGGCTCCCTGACGGGTCAGAGGCAGCGCCACACACGCCCGGCGAGTTAATCACCGGTAGGTATTGTTGTTTGGCTCGCGTGACACCACCTTCCTTTGTTTGCTTTAATGTTGGACTAGCGGGGGTTATATTTGCTCATTCCCTGCGCATTTCCCTCTGCAGCAGGAGCGCAGAGCACACACTGGGAACCTGCCCTTAACTAGCGCTGTTGACTTCATGCTAATAAGTTCATACAAATTTTCATTTCTGAGGCTTCCGAATGACATTTGCTTTTCTTAATTGCATGGAGAGCATTTGAAAAGGATCAGCTCTCTAAAGACTGACAAGTCCCCTCCAAGGGGGTGACCTTCATCAGCACAGCCAATTATAGCAAATAATTCACAAAAAAAAAAAAAATTACAGTAAACAAATTTACTTTGGAGGTGAGAAAAGCAAAAAAAAAAAAGAAAAGAAAAATCCAGGATCTCCTGCATGCACAGGAGACTGCTATCTGGCAGCTGTGGCCCAGTGGAAAAGCCACAGCATCTCAGAATCTGCAGAGCTTCTCAGCGGAAAGAACCCCGGGCCCGCCTCGGCCTCCTCGGCAGCAGCCGATAGCCATCTTCCTCCTGCCTGTATTTGCATACATTTCAATGCACAGAGAGAGGGAACATGTGTTCAATGGGAACCATAGCAAAATGAATTACACAGACAGCGTCAGAGATCTAATGATATACGTGCGTAGTACACTCAAGCAGATGACAGGAGCTGGCACGGCAGCTGAGGACGGGCAAGGAGGAGCCCCCCGCGCGCTCCCCACCCCTCTCCCTGGGCCGGCCCGTGGTGGGAAGCAGCCCTGAAGGCCGAGCCTGGCCTGCAAGCTCTTCCGCGTGGCCCAGCCTCCTGGAGCGCAGGCTCCCTGGGGCGTTCTCCTCTGCTGATCTGACCTGCGCTGGGACCTCTTTTAACTCCTGGAACCCCTCTCAGCCTGCTGGTGAGGAAGGCTCCCCGGCTTCCACGACCTGCGCGCCTGCCCCCTGGATACCCACAAGGACTGGCTGGTCTGGGGACCAGGGTGCCCAACGGCTGGAGCGAGGAGCTCAAAAAGTGAAAGTGATGCAACTGGAGCCCAGTGATGTGGACAGAACCGTCGGGTTCCCCCGGTCTTTCTTTGGGGGTCACATCCAGTATTCTATTAGTAAACAGCTTCCCCATCCTGGTTCCCGTTAATCAGCAAGCCCTCCTGAGTAATATCACAGCATTTGTCACCTTCCCCTGCATTCACAATATTGCGGCACTCAAACAGGCCTAATCTTGCCTCGTGAAGACTTCTTTGTTCTGCCTGCTAAAATGTCTTGTAATTGTGCTCGGGATGTCCAGATGGCTGGCTGATACTCCAGCTGATAGGATTATACCTTTTACCTCTCCTAGGGCCATCTGTTCCCTTAACTCGCTAAAGCCCCCGCAGCCTGGATGCGGTCGTCCTCACTGCATAAACCTAACCGCATTACGGCACTTGGCATGCAAATCGCTTCTGTGCTGCAGGCCGGGTGCTGGGCAGGGCTCACGGAAGGTTTAATCAGGGTTGGAGTCGTTTATGAGGGGACAAGTGACAGGGAAAAAAAAAAAAAGAAAGCCTGAGTTCTTCTGGGCCGTGCTGGAAGGTAGAATGGTTGTTTTCCCCTCGCTTGTGTTCAGTACTGTAAATAATCTGCCTTGCTTTTTGTGAGCTCAAAGGACGCGATGGCAGACATCCACGCAGCAGCAGGGGGAATTAGTTTACTTGGAAACCATCAGCGAGTGTGTACACACTGCTGGTGAATATTAGATGATTGGATAATGAGGTGTTAGCCAGGAGAGGCTGCACAGAAGCACAGATCGACGGTTTACGGGGGCACTTTCTCCTTAAAGAATGTGGGACCGAAGCAAAGCCAACATCCACCCCTAAGACGTGAACTAACCAGGCAGAAGGAAGAAAAGGGGCTTTGGGGATGATACATCCAGACCCTAAAATGAACTTCCTAAGCGTCAGCCCTCTCGGTAAGTGGAGGAAGCATCTCTCTTCATCCCAGAGAGCACCCCGTCATATTCTGTAGGGCTCTTGAGAACTGGGCATTAATTACACAGCAACAAACAAAAACCTTCCCACTGATGACTAATGCCTCCTTCTCAAAGACCTATACGTGCTAGCTCTCAGTCACCTATGCGCCTCTTTTGATCATGAGTCCTTTGGGGGGACTGGGGGAGATATTTCAATCTCTTGCAAGAAAGTGACTTGGTTTAAACGTTGATTAAAAAAATTGAAAAACAAACCTAAAATAATCTCGAGCGAGACTGCGTCTGCAAATAGCTTTTGATTAGTTGGGTTTTATCTCCAAGGTACCCACGAGTGGCCTTTATTTTTCTAAATGCTGTATTTTCTGCTTACAGTCAAATGCTTTTTCATGCTACTTACAAAAATAAATACTTGTACTTTGCTCAGATCATAATAGCTCATTAGAGGAGGCTGATTTTGGACCCACGCTACAGCCTAACACCAGAGGGCTGCAGGAGCCTCGTGGACCTATCACGTTGCCAGCACCGGCTCTCTGGGGAAGCGGGGCGCCGAGGACGGGGATCCAGCCTTCTTAATTGTGAACCTCATTAGTGATGGTTACTAAGCAAAACACACACCTACCTTCAGTGCATTGGAAGGAGATAAACAGTACGTCACAGATTCTAATGACCCTGGCACCCAGGGCGACCTTTAATTTTTATATTTTTGTTCTCTTACACCTTAGTCGTTAATGTAGAAAAACAAATTCGTTTACTTTTGTGGACCGCAGCAGATTCACAAATTGTCTTCCAGTTTTTATGTCTGAATCATATTTCATTCTGATGACCTGCACGGGCTTCATTCATTTTCCTGTGTACATGTCTGTCTGCCTCACGGGCGGCTCCTAAATCCAAGACCTCAGTCTAGAGAATGTGTCTTCTAACTGCTTAGTTTTATGGGTTCTTTTCCTCTAAAGAATTTAATCATGCTGTTTTGTCTGCAATTCACTTAAAAACAAAAAAACCTCACATTACTTTCCCAACAATTCATATTGGTCAGAATCTCATGGTTTTCATGAAATGTCTTAGAGAGGAAAGGACCTCATGTTGGAGGGGAGGTGACACGTGGCGGGACCCGCGCGTCCGCACGGAGCTGGTGACAGGGCGACTTGCGAAGGCCCAGGGTCTGTGTGTTGCTGAAGTTTGACTTACACGCCTGCCTGCCTGTCACCCTTATCGAAATTCTTCTCTTTTAACAAGCAGTCCATCACTTGAAAGCATTTGGTTAGCAACATTTTATGCCATTTTTTTCCTCACCCCCTCCACCCATCCCCCACGCGTGAATACCCATGCGCGCGCACGCACGCACACACACACACACACACACACACACACAGGTCCGCTCTCCATGGAGGGCCAGGAGGTCCTTGAAGTCCATGAGCTCAGGCTCACGGGACCAGGATGTGAGCGCCCACCAAAAGGTGCCCAAAGCATCTGGGGATGAGCCGGATGGGGGCTAGACAAGCCAAAATAAAACCAAATACATTAAAACTGCAGGAAAAGCGCTCAGCAAAAGAAAGCTTAGACATAGACAAACCAATAAAGTGAGGGCCATGGCAGGTGAGGTGGGTGGGAAAGCTGAGACCGCCGGTGAGGGAGGGGAGAGGGACGCCGGGGCGGGGGGGCTCTGTCCCAGGGACGGGGGTCTGACCAGCAAGGGGGCCTGGCGGGAGCAACTGGGCGTGAATCAACAGAAAGGATGGCACGAAAAAAAGGGAGCATCGCAAATTAAAAAGAAGGCGTGTAGCATGTGCCTACCATTTTCCAGATAAGAAGGGGCCGTACCTTCTGACGGGTCCAGGCGGCGGGCCCGCCGCCCGTGCTTGGAGTTGTTGTGTACGAACATGTTGTCAGACACGGCCAGCACGTGGCCATCCACGTTGACCGTGGTCGACACGACAACCTGCAGAGACAAGCGCGGGTGAAACCGGAGTTGGAGGTGGAGGCCGGGCCCTGCCAGGTGTCAGGCCCCTTCAGGGGTGCCCGGCAAGCCAGCCCCCAAGGTCTCGAGCCGGGCACCCGCTCCCGCTCCCGGATCCCCCTCGAGGCCACGTGCGCGCACCGCGTTTTCGGCTAACGGGGTGTGTGGGCAGTTTTGCTGTGACTCACGATCGCTTCTCTTCCAGACCCGCTGCGCCAATTACAGTTTAATCTCCTGTTATGCTAACAAGTGAATTCAATCCACAGAAATATTCTTCTCACCATTAGCTTCAGAGACACCCCTCCAGCCACTCACTTTAAAGCTATTTTGATTGATCTGTTCACATATTGATGAGATAGTTTATCTAATTAAAATGAGTTCACTGGAGACTGTCCTTCCTGGAAGAGTTGTGAGGATTCAGAGTTGCCCCCCTCCCAAAAAAAGGCTTCAGAAATCAGAAGCTGCTTCTGCTACCCACATCCTAGCATCAAATGATCCCTGGGTCAATGTCACAATTACATCCAACATCTGGTAATGAACGTTTTTGCATCTGAAAAGGCTGAGCTGGATAGGAATAAAATGGTTTCAGTTCAGGGAAAGTACCCTTTCTCAAGTTCATGGTGAAGGATGGCGAGGATGGCTAGCACCTGCTCTACCAAGGGAGTGTGATCCTGTTGGAGGGAAAGGCGCGGCCCTGAGGTCCAGGTTCGGGGTGGGGGTGGCCAGGGAAGAGATGGGGGCCGGGCTCCCCCACATGCTCAGTGCTTCGCAGAAGTAAAAAAGGAAGTCACACTGGCAGGGACGGCCTTGAGGACCCCAGACGTCCTCCCAGGGGAGCTTGGAACAAGCACCCCAGAAATGGCACCCCCTACCTAACGGACCCAGGAAATAGGAAATTACACCGGCCTTGAGAGTTTCGTTGGACAGAGGCGGGTCTGTATACTGCATTATTTCCAGAATAGCTGGGGTAGCACAGATGTGAGCGCAGGTTCAGTCTGGGTCTTACATCAGGACCTGGGGGCCGGAGCCTGGATTTGGGGTGGAGAGAGCCTGGTTCTTTGCCACGTTTGGGCAGTGGAGAGGGCTGGCACCACCTAGAGAACCACGACCCCACGGAGAAAAGCTGGGCAGGAGGGTGGGCACACGTCAAGGCATGCCACGTATGGCGAGTTCAAAGCCACAGCTACAGTGGACCTCCGTTAATGACGAGCCAGACCAATGCAAGATGCTAATAACAGAGGAGAGTCGGGGGGAGGGGAGGCCAGGGGCTCATGGGAATTCTTCACTTTCTGTGAAATTTTTCTGTAAACCTAAATAAAACTGCTCTAAAAAAGAAAGTCTACTAGTTAAGAAAAAAAATGATACATAAAAGTGATTGTAAATAAATACGATTTTTTAAAAAGCAAAGCTGCACACTTATATGTAAATACATCTGGGAGTAACTGATTTTTTATAAAAATCTCAGGCCCCACAAGAAGCCTGTGAAGCAGGACCAGTACCCACTGCACCCACAGCCCCGCCAAGGAAGGGGACACCTTCCCAGATGACTCCCTCTGGCTGTGGGCATTGCCAAGATCGTTGAAGTCTCCACAACATCAGGCCCCTCTGTGCCTCAAAATAATGTCAGTGCCACCACCAGCATCCCCAGGTCCAGGCTCAGACGTCTCGGCATCATCTCTCTCAACTATCTCTGTTGCCCTAGCAGGGGTGGCTCTGACCCCACTCTGGGGCCACTACTCGCCTGGCAGCCTCTACGCAGGGGACGCAGGGCTGCCGGGGTCACAAAGGCACCCTCCTGGCAGCCTGTCCACCAGGCCCCGCCCTGGGTGCAGGGGGACCTCTACCGACACTTCCCCCAAACGGGGTGCAAAGACACAGGACTAACCCCGAGCCGCAGACTTGATTCTCTTTACATTCCTAGACCGTGAAAAGTTAAAGAAACAAGAAAGAGTAAAAATAAAAATAAAAAGGGACACTGTCGGGCTTCCCTAGTGGTGCAGTCGTTGAGAGTCCGCCTGCCGATGCAGGGGACATGGGTTCGTGCCCCGGTCCGGGAAGATCCCACATGCCGCGGAGCGGCTGGGCCCATGAGCCATGGCCGCTGAGCCTGCGCGTCTGGAGCCTGTGCTCCGCACCGGGAGAGGCCACAGCAGTGAGGCCCGCGTAACGCAAA